>NW_026992716.1:0-36215 GCF_028769735.1 Zonotrichia leucophrys gambelii
AATTACCAGCCTTTCCTACAGCAAACACAAAATGGCCTTGGAAGTTCTTCTCTGTAACAAAGCAGCACAAATTCCCCTCATGGGCCAAACCCTGTTGTTCAGGGGATCCAGGAGGAGCTCCAAGAGTGCCCCAAGCACCTACAGCCTGTACCCCAGCTGAGCACTCAGATGGGACACAAGCAAAGGAAACCAGACCAAGAAAATGGCCCAAAGCATTGTACAGAACCAGGAGAGAAAGCACTATTGGCATAGCAGCTGAAGTAATTCCTAACAAATCACCCCATATATCTGCATGTTTATTGGATGTTCCCAGGGCTGCTGTGTATGTACATCTCTTCCTCTGCTCTGCCTTTCTTCCCCTTTGGCAGCAGTCGAACTGGCAGCATCTGCCCGCCAGCAGCAGCTGCTCCAAGCTGGGAACGCCGCTGGCGGTGCTGATTTCCAGAGGCTTCTGTGTGCCAGGGAAAGCCAAGGCAGGAGCGGTTGAACGGTGCTGGCGCTGCTGCTGCTCTGTGCCAGAGAGCCCCGGCTGGGCAGGGCACGGTGCCCACTGCGCTGCGGGCTCCTTCTCCTGCCACAGCTGGGCACACCTGGCAGCAAGGCATGACAACTTGTGGGCAAGCCAAGGCGTTTCTGGGGCTGCTCTGCTCTGCACACACCCAGCACACCTGCAGCACAGATTTTTAACCCTCAAACAGGTAAACCAAAGGGAAACAGCTGGAAAAGATTTCATTTCAACCATTCTTTATGCTTCAACAGAAATGACCAAAATGAAAGTTACCAAGCAGGTCTGATCCACACTGCCAGCTCAGTGTGAGAAAAGAGACATTACTTTATTTCAGTGCTGGGTGTGTGAGGAATCACTTCCCTAAACCATGCACACCCATGTGTTAGCATCCATGGAACTAAGACATTACTTTCATTACTTTTATTCATTACTTTGCTCAAACTCACAGGCTAAACATTCTCACAAAGTATTTGACATGTTTAAATCACTTCCCCATAATTACTGACATTTAGAGTAGGGGTCTCTTGAGGGTCTCTGCTGGTCATGTGGTGAACATCCCGTTCCTCAAATTCTCCTCCTATAGTTAAGAGCCTTCTTCTCCTTGAATGCATTGCAGCTACCTCCTCAGTAGGCCCACTGTCTTTATTCTCAAGGCTAAGACATCCACTTGCACACATTAACCACTGGTGTGAGGGAAGGTACAACTAAGCACTGCCTGGTAAATCTTAACAAATTCACAATGTGCTGCAGGTCAACACTTCCCCAACACCTCTCGTTCCTTCTCTGGGAATCAAACACAAGCATTTTGTGATCACTGAGCCCAAGGCCGCCTCCAGCCCTCCTGTCACCCAGCAGCCCTTCTCTCCTCACAAACAGCAGGCCCAGCAGTGCCTTCCCTCACTGGCTCAGTCACAGCTGTGTCAGGAGTTCTCTGTCACACACTCCAGGACCATCCTGGACTGTTTGCTCTCCGCTGCACTCTGTTGCCAGCAGACATCCCCACCCTGTTCCATGCCCCGTGCAGAACCCTGCACCTGCTGTCCATGGGCACCTGGAAGGGCAGGCACTCACAGCAGAGATGCACCAGCTGCCCTGGTGTCATGGTTTGAGCCTGGCACAGAGCCAGTGCCCCCCATGAAAATTCCTCACCCTGGTGTCTGCTGTGAGATGTGACCAGGAATAAGCAAAACAGGCTCTAACTTAAACATAAAGAACACTTTATTACTTAAACTACAGGAAAAGAAAAAAAAGAAATTGAAAACCTTACAAAAAAAACTTTCCTCCTCCCCACTCCCTGACTTTCCCAATCCGATACATTCTCCCAAAACACCAACTGCCCAGCCCGGCACGACACTTTAATATACTCAAACTGCAGTTCATGAAGAGGAAAGGAGTCCTTCTTGTTCCATAGGCTTCTCCTGGAAACACACTGAAACCTCGTGTGCTTCCTTGTCACTTCGGCACCGCCCGGAAAAAGTCCTTTTGCCGCTTGTGACATCTTCCTTCCATGCCCAGTGCTCTCACCACTGACGGCATGGACCAGAGCTGCTTTTAGGGTTGTCTTTCAAGGATGCCTTGTCTCACTCCAAAAAGGCACAGTCTCTGCTTTGGGACATCTGTCCCCCCCATATTTTTCCAACCCCCTGGGGCCGGGGGGTCCTCACGAATGAACCCTCCTGGTTTTGAGGCACTGCCTCCCCCTAAATGCAGTCTGTGTCACAGGAACAACTGAGTCCATGGCCACAAGAAAAGTCCAGCCAAAAGGCCACTCCAAATCATCTCTCCCCATTCAATCATCTCCACGTTCTTCGGGCCAGGTCCTTGTCTCATCTCATCTCTTATCTCCCTTCTTATTCAGCTTCGAGGAGGATTAGCATTTTTGCAAGGCCCCAATCATGAAAGAAAGGGTTAAAAGTTTTCAGTCTTTGTCTATCTCAGAACGATAATACTCCCACACGTGCTGCTGCTGCTGCGGCCGGCTGGGCTGCGCCCTTCCCCCCCTTTCTCCTCCTGGGCCGGCTGCTATCACCGCCGACTCTCCCTCTCTCTCCCTCCTGGGGGGGGGGAATGGCTGCCCGATGTCTCTTGGGGCTCCGCCACCCTTCCATCCTTGAGAACTTTCTCACCCCCATCTCCGTCCAGGCCCCGGGCCTACCGCATGGCTGCCCCTCCCCCGCCCAGCAGCAAGGCTGGACGGGGGAAGAGATCTGACCTCTTCACAGCGACGTCCCAAGAGAGAGTTCCAAGGGCAGTGCCCTGCTTTTTAACCCCTGTGTATTCTCGGAGGTGTGTCCAAACCCCACTGGCTACACCGGGTGCCAGTCTCAAACCCAAAACCTTCATTGGTTTGACCACAGCTTCCCAGAATTCCCACTCCTTCCTGGTCAAACCACCACACCTGGGCAGGAACCAAAACCCTCTGGGGGCACAGCTGCTGGCCTGGGTCTGGCACAGCTCTGCATGCCCCACTGCTCACAGGCTTTGGACTGGAAATGCAATTGCCCTTTCTGCCTCATGGAGAAACACCAGGGCTGCACAAACAACGGCCAGCAGGCCACATCCCAAAGGCACTGCAGCATGGAGCTGAGAAGGAAGAAGATCCTTTCCCAATTGCTAATCATACCAAAACCACCATAATTGGGACTTTTAATCTTCTGAATATAGAGTTGATTCACAGGGTGACAAGGGAATCTTCCAATGGAGTTGAAGGTTGGTAGAGTTTATATTCTGAGTCCTACTCAGACTGTTGATTTGAAAATTTATGTGAAAATATTTTTTAAAAGGCTGTGCAGTCATATGGTTTTGTTCTAATACCCAAATGGCTAGATGAAATGTACTGGCATTTTAATTACATCCAAACGGATTAGTCTGTAAAAGCTTTCCTGCAGAATAGCCACTAAACAAGAAATGAAAATCTGTGGACTGTTGACTTTGCAAATTTCTACTAAACTTATCAAACAATGAGGCATTTTTAGGTAGATCATAGAGCAAAGTAATTCCTATGGATAACTTGATTTGGATAAACCTGTTGATTTCAAATTAAAACTGCCAGCACGTACTAAGTGGAAATCTGAATACTCACTTCTATGAGCTCTGAATTATTACATAGTCATTGTTTGCCATATTAACAAAAATTAAAATTCTGGCTAATTTTTTTACTTACAGTCAGCTCTTCAACACTCTTTGTAACACCAGAAAGGGAATTTGTAGCAATGTGAACCATGGGATGGTGGAGCATTGCAGAAGGCTCCTATGCCAGCACTAAACGTTCACATTTACCATGGCATCCCTTCTTGCCTTTTATTCCAAACTACAGCTCAGTTCCTGCAGTACAGATTCACACTTGTAGTCTGTATTTGGAGCTGGTTCTTACTTTCCTGTCGAGAAAATAATCATGTTTGGATCTCAAATCAGAATAAAATGAGCAGAGAGTCAGGTTCTGGATAGGCATAGCAAGAACTAAGAGATTCTTTTGCAAATATTTTGAAAAGCAGTTTGTCCATGCTGCAAAAATGGCAGATTAAAGACTTGCACTCTAACTTGCAAGCTGAGGTTTGCCTGTTCTTTCTGGACTGATTTCTTGAGGCCAGACACTGAACCTAATCAGTAAGAAAATCAAAACCACAGGAGTAGTTTGGGGAATATTGTAAATTATTCTGTCATGATGCTTTTTGCCTAAAAGTTCTGGCCATCATCCGATTGGAGTAATTAGAGGAGATCGAAGCCATCACACTGTGCCTGTGCACACAGTTCCTTCCCAGGAGTAATCCATGAAGCAACGCTGACAAATCCACACCAGCAGCTGTGTGGCATGGCTGCCACACAGCCATGAAGCAGAGAATATGTATTTCTGCTACACTAGGACAGCTGAAGATGCCTCTGCTGAGCTAATTTTAGAGACTGCCCACCACAGATGAGACCTTGTGGTCAGTCTCCAGCAAGTCAGGGTAGTTAACATTCTGCCTAAATGAAGTAAGTCTAGCAATACATAGACCATGGGGCCTGAGGAAAGCCAGCAGCTGTGAAAAATTTAATTTGTTTCCATATCTTTCTTTTTACTAATTTATTGCAGTCAATGATTTAAAGAATGGAAACTTTTGGCACACCATAAGCTGGAAGGTTGGTCAATCTTCCATTCATGACTCCTCTGAAAGCATCACCCCAGTGATTTTATCAGTAGCTCTTCCATCATCATGGCTCACACAGCATTTCCTGCAGCTCTTCCTGGAGCCAGGGAAAGGCACCAGGAGAAGGGGGAGAAAGCTGTGTGCAGAGACTGTGTCAGCTGAAGAGACATTTGTTTCCTCTGATTTGACTGAATGGCTGCAGGAACCTTGCTGGCACTGCTGGCGGGGTGGCCTTTTGCAGGGCTGGGCAGAGTTTGGGGCCCAGGATCCCTCCTCTCGGTGGGACACCAGGGTGAGCAGCCCCTGTCCCAGGCAGGAGCAGAGGTTCTGTGGCTCTGCCCTGGGCACAGGGACCTGCCACTGCCATGAGCTCCGGCCGCGGCTCCTCTGGGGCAGCTCCTGCTCTGCAGTGATGATGGGCGCAGCTGGGGGTGGCTGCAATGGAGGGGGGCTTCCAGTGGGCTCTGTTGGTCTGCCACACTGGAGCCAGCAGAGCTTCTGGAAGGAGTCTCCCCTTGTGAGCTGCTGGAGCTGGGGCTGGCACTGGCCAGAGCCGCTGTGTTCATCCCTGACAGGCCCAGAGCACAGCAGCCTCTGGGCCTCCTTGCTGCACGATGGCAGTGAGGAGGCCATGGGCCAGAGGTTCAGTAGGTGTGACTCAGCTTCCTGATAAACTGTGCTAAGAAAACCCTGCATCCCTCCTGCCAGATCTAAGACACTCCAAGAAATCTGTTGGCACATTGGGAACTAAGAATTGTTTGCATTTTGAACAATTGTCTTATGAGTGCTTTTGATTGTTTTTGTCCTTTTGTGTTGATTCAGTTGATCATTCAGAGAAGCTTTCCTAATAATATAAAACATGCGGAATTGTGGAGACCCTGGGGGGACATTCCCTGGTCTAGGGAGACACAAGAAATTTCCCTCAAAAAGCTGTTAGACCCCATAGGCTCCTTCCCCTGTTCCTGTGTCTGTTCCTGTGTTCCTGAGCCACACCTTCCCTATTCCCTGATTGCCCCCTTATCTTTGTACTGCCCCGAGATCAGGGTCAGCCCCCAGGCCCCTGTAGAGACAAAGTGAGACCCTCTGTGTGTGGGTGCTGGGACCTGAACATCTCCCTGCAGAGCTGAATAAAACATCTGTGGAGATTATGCAAAGGTCCTTTTTGCTTCTATACCCTTGACTATGCTAGCAGCAATTCAGACTGCTCCAGAGGAGAAGCTGCAGTACTGGCACCAAGAGTTTGGCAACTTGACCCCAGGCACAGAGGGCGTGCAGGATGCTGCTCTAGGAATTCCTTAACCAGCCATCTCTGGTGCTGGCATATTCCCTCCAGCTTCTGCTGCAGCCAGGGCCACCTTGGGTCCAGTAGATGACATTGTTATTTGAAAAATTCGGCCCACACCTTGGGCAGGAGGCCATCCCCAGGCTCTGGTCCTGCAGCCCCCTGCTCAGCTGGGGACAGTGTTCCCTGTGGGGAAGATGGAGCAGCCATCACAGGGTCTGGGGGGCTGCTTTCAGCAAGGTGGCCAGGCTCTCTCCCTGCTGGACTCTAGCAATTGTTTGGGGGAGCTGATGGCAAATTGTACGTAGTCCTGTTCATCCTATGCAGAAAACCTGACAGCTTCTATCATTTGTTCTGCAGAGTGGGCACGCTGGATTTCTCTCTGCCCACTGCAGGATGCAGCCCAGGCAGAACTGGTGGTGACAGGGCAGAGAAAAATTCACATCCTTCTTAGTGCTCTGGCAGATGGGGCAGCTCCATTCTGTCCCCATGGCCATGTCTGTCTGTCCCAGCAGCAGGGCAGAGCTGAGGACCATGAGCTGCTCTCATTTGCAATCTTGCTTGGCCAGAGCCCAAGCTCCAGCCAGAGTGGTCCAGGCTCTGTCAGTGCCCAAATAGAAGCAGAAAGGGATGTTGTATCACAATCTATTCCTTAGTGAAGGAGGTCCATAGCAGCCTCAAGAGGCACCTCAGACACTCAACAGTCAAGGCAGTAACATATGGACAGGACACAGATGGCAGTTCATGGCTGGGAGAGCATTTGTAGACAGATCCAAGGACAAATTTCCCAGGAACTCTCCACAGCTCCGGGATTTTCCCATCAGCTCTGTCAGAAGCTTCAGCAGAACAACCAAAGTCCTAAAAAGCAGCTTCCAGACACTTTTCCTACCATCCTTCCTGAGTAGCCGGGTTGCTTGCTGCAAAGCACTCTTTTTCTCCTCTTCCCCAATGCCCTGTGGACACTTGCAGCCAAAATAAAAAGCTCCTGGCCCTCTGTGTGATGTGATAATGCAGTTTTTATATTTCCATGCTGGGATGAAAGAAAGCTGTGCTGTGGGTCAGGAGAGGCCTGGACCCACTTGTCCTTCCTGCAGGCCGAGGTGGTCCCAGCAGACATCCTGCTGCGTTTTTGGGGAATGTGTGAGGGGGAGTGTGAGGGGGTGACAGAGAGGCCGAGATCATAGAGTGGAAACTCAGCTCCAGAGAGGCAGTGCAGACTCTCCCTGCTGAATGCCTGCTGGGGCTGGCAAAGAAAGAAAATGCCCCAATAACAGCCCGGTGGCACTGTGTCTCAGGGACAGGTACAGGGAGGTGACAACAAACAGCAGCATGGCCCGGTCCCACAGCTTCTAGGAAGCAGTGACAGAGGGGCCTCATGTGCCAGAGATTTCAGAAAGGCTGTCTTCTCAAATGGCCACTCTGAAACCCCTCTCTTTGCCTCTTGAGTTTGTGAATGCTTTTGACAGCCACAGCATCCTGGGACAACGCATTCCACAGATTTCATTAAGCACTCCTTGAAAAGCACCTCCCATTGTTCACTGAGCTGCCAGCCTGGTCATTTCAGAGGGTGCTGCCTTGGTGGAGAGAAAAATCAATCTTCTGCCTTTCAGGGAGGGAGCTGAAGGAGAAGGGACTCTTCACCATCCAACACCTGGCTGGGTCCCATTCAGAGGTCCTGCTTTGTAGACTTGGTGAGGTTTGCTTGGCAGTTAACAGCGAGGTGAGAACATTGTTCTGAATTGTCCCCCATACTTCATACACAGTGTGTAGAGTAGGTATGAGCTTGTTCATCTCCATGTGTGCTCAAGGTCTGCCTCAATTTCTGGTTTTAGACCTGATATTTCCAATGTCTGTCGGCTGTCTGTAGGATCTGTGGGCACATGCAGCTGTATTTGCTGGCAGGTCGGGTATCTGACAGTCATCTTTGAGTGTGGAGCCTTTATAATGCAATGTGCAAATGCAGAAACTGAGACACTAATGATATTATTTGCCAGAGTCCCAATCTCTACCCAAGCTGTAATTCAACACTGTAAATTATTCTGTAGACCTGAGCCTGTGTTTTCTGTTTCCTGGGTGAGTGCTTCAACTGCTGGTGTTGCTTTTTTGAACAGGAGCACCTGACTCTTTTATCTTTATGACTTCTGCCTTTATGATTTGAAAGTAGCCCTTGCTTTAATTTTCTAGTAAAAGGGCCTAAAATCAAAGCCGCAGACATTTTAGAAGGGTTAAGTAGATCACTGAATGAAATTTTTATTTTAGGCCCGCAGTGAGCAGGTCTGAGGTCAGAAATTGGTGCCAGAGTAAGTGCCTTTCTGTGCTTGTGTTCTCCAGCTCTTCCTGTACTTGTATGTTCCTCTGGACACAATGGGATGTGTTGTCATTTTCTGGGACTTGTGTTGAAGGCAACTGGTTTTCTTTCCAAGGTGATTCTTATGTTTTCCCTCATGACTTCCCCAGGAGACCAACTATTGGGGTTAAGGGTAAATAGAGGTCCAATTGTGCCAGGAACCCACGTCTTAAGAGAGGAACCCACATGCCGTGGCAAAAAGTCCAAATATGGACAACACTGGACAAAACCAAACAAGGGAAGAGCCTTTTTTATTGTTGGCACATCAGTTTCAGAACATTGTTACAATGGAGATAGGATGTTAACAGCTCTCTGGTCTACAGGGAAATGTCCCCGAAGGTGGGGTAATACGGAAGGACATAAATCATCTCAGTCTAGATTTCAGCCAATCATACATAAAACAAGACATATTGACAAGCATTCTATCCAATCTTATAAAACACATGTAATGGTAGTTAAAACAAAGACTGGTTCATAAGAGACAAAGAACAGAGCTCTATTCATGCTAACCTTCTAAAGATATTCATTAAATAACCTTGTTGCCATCTTAAAGCCAATTCTACAGAGGCCTATTGTTATTTGTCACATATGCTCTTCTGCTTGGGAAACTCTTCTCCTTGCTTGGGAACCTTTTCTGCTGTATTTGCAATGCTAACAGAACTTCAGGCTAAGGCCTGTACACCTTTTAACCATTTCCTAAAACCCCTCTAACTTTAGGGATTCCAACAACCAACCTCCGTTCCAAGGTGTCCTGCTCTGCCATTGTCACTCTGGGAGAGCTCCTTGTGATCCTGAAGAAGGACATGGACTCTGAGGTGGATGAGGTTGCTCAGATCCTTCTCCAGATGGTGTCCAGCTCCCCAGAATTTGTTCAGAAAGCAGCCAGTCAGATCCTGGGGATGATGGTGGAGAATGTGACTCCTGCACGAGCAGTGACTGCTCTCATGGACATGGGAGTCAAGTAGATTATTCTTCTTTTAGTGATATTCTTCACCTTCATGTGTGTGGGAGGGAGAAGGGATGAGACAGAGAATGGGAATGGTGGGAGGGAAGGGTCCTGTATCCTGCATCTTCTGTGAATTCAGTGACTTGATTCTCTTGACCAACATCACTTCTTTCCTCTTGTCACCTATTTCTGCCCTCCTGCAGCCCATTAGTTCTCAGAATCACAGAAGTGTAGAATATGGGGAGTTGGAAGGGGCTGTTATGTTTGCCCAATTATCCCAACAAAAAAAACCAAACAATATTTAAGGTAGCAACAATTTTAATTGAATGGTTTAGAAAATATATAAATAAGGGATAATTAGGTTCAAATAATAGCGCATAAGCAAAAACAACCGCGGGGTACGGAGGGCAGGATTCTTGACCCTTGCCACTTCACGTACAAGCTTGCCAAGTGAAAGTCACCCCTTATATGCCATGTGTCAATTCCATCTCCTCCTATTTTCGGTTCGTCACTTTTCTGTCTCCGCCTTCATTACCACCTTTACCACGCATGCGCCACCACTCGGTTTGGTGGTCGCACAAGTCTTTGGGGGTTGTCACTGATGAAGGCCCTGTAGTCTTCTTCGTTGTCCTTTAATTCACCTTTGGGTTACACATGCGCACCAAGCCAGTACAATGTAAGCCAAGACTAACGTATCACTGCATCTACATATCAAAACAATAAGTCCCTTAGAATTAGCATTTTCATGGACCCAGCCAGGTTCTTGGTCATTTTTAGCAACTGTATCTTCAGCTTCTTTCCTGTGGTCCTTGAGAACATCTGCTGGGAATGGGGGGGTGGGTGGAGCCCCTCCATTCCCTCTCTTCTTTGGCATTACAACTTTTAACTATTAATTGTTTTAGTATTCTCAAATATTAATTACTACATCAATATTGATTACTGTTTCAATTTTTATCAGCATGAATCATACCTATTTACCACAGGATGAAACCGGTGTCTTTGCCCTGGCTGTGAGTTTCTGACACTGGCCTTTGCTGGCCCCAAGGCCGCCCCTCCAGCAGCTCTCCATCCTCCTTCCCCCACTGCATCTCCCTGCCTCAGGCGCTGCCCTGAAACCCTGCCCAGGGGCAGCTTCAGGCCCACCAGGCCCCATGCTCCCCCTGCCAAGGTCTCTCCGGGCCTCTCCCTGCCACGCTCAGGCCCTGCCACACACACACGTCTCGGCACTGAGCGCTGTCTCGGGGGGCTTTGTCCTTTGCAGGCAACGGTGGTGATCTGGAAGATCCTCCAGGTGCCCTGTCTGCCACGGATATTAAAGGTGTATTTCCCCTGCCTCTTTGTGCATCTGCTATTCCAAGTGTTCTTCAGCACTCTGGATATGCGAGAGGAGGTTGACACCTTCTGGAAGGGATGCCAGGAAGAGCACGGCCTTGCCACCAGCCCCAACATGTGCTCCATGCCACTCCTCCTGTCCCTGCCACCTGGCCTGCCAAGGAGCCAGTGCTGCCAGTGTGACCTGGGCTTTGCTGTGCTCACAGGTTTGCACTGCAGACCCTGAAGTCCCTGCTCTGCCGTCTCCGCTGTGAGGATGTGGTGGTGGCAATAGAACGCATGTGTGCCTGGGACACGCTGCTCTCTGTTGACACCCACCACTATGCTGTGGCTCTGCTGGCCAGGTGAGACCCCCTTCTCCCCACTGCCTCTGACATTTGTGCTCTGTGCCCAGGTGTCCCACACAGTCCCCGTGGTCATAGGCCAGAGGGCCTTGTCACTGAGGGACGGCCAAGCACACTGGAAAAAGCTGGGAGAGAAGGGTGCCCATGAGCAACCAAGTCCCAAATGGGCCAGGTCACCTTGCTGGAAAGGTGGTGGGGAAAGATGAGAACTCTGTGAGTTACTCACAGAGTGAGAGGGAGAGGTTTGCCTCAGGGTCTTGTTTCCTTTTTCCTCTTGTCAGAATCATTTGCCATTCAGCCATGCACTTTTGTACCGGGATTGCATTGTACCTGCTCGCCATGCTCAGAGAAGAGATGCCATACTGGGATTTCCCTGCCCTGGCATTCCTTGTGGAGGTGAGCCTCAAGGCCAGCGCTGCCTGGCTGAGCTGCCTCCCAGCTCTCTGCCCTCTCACAGCCACAGCTGCCAGGACGGTGCCCACGCCCTGTGCTGCTGCCTGGGCCCGGCCCTGTGCGCTGCTGGGCTCCTGCCGGCCGGCCGGCTCCCCTGTCACTGCCCTGTGCCTTGCAGGTCCTCGAGTGCCTGGACTTGAGGGAATGCAGTGACAGTGTTCTGGAGCTCATGGCACAGAACCTGCAGAGCGACAACATGGAGAGGCGTCACTTGGCGCTCAGAGGCCTCGTAGTGCTGGGCAAGAATCCCTTGATGGTGAGAAGGGGGCAGTGGCTGAAGCCGTGCAGGCAGCAGCGTGGGGCTGGGCAACACAGTCGCTTGGCCTTGCCTGGGCTTCGGGCGCTGGGGCAGCTGCTCCCAGCTCTCCTGCAGCTGCCCCAGTGCTTTGGGTCAGGCCTTTGGCCTCTGGGCCCTGCGGCAGCAGGGTGGCCTTTCACAACCTTGTGTTCCACACAGGCTGAAAAAATGCGGAGCCTGACTGAAAGGCTTGTGGAGCTCCTGCAGGAAAATGATAGCGACATGATCAGGATGACCATTCTGCTACTCAGATACTTGCTCCTGGATAATGGTGCCCCAATACCCACCTCCATGGCCCTGCAGCTGGCTGAGGCGCTCCTGCCACTCTTTGACCATGTAAGGCTCTGTGCCCACAGCCACGGCCACTGGCTGCTGCCCAGACACTTGGTGCCCTGTGGAGATGCAGGCCCGTGCCCTGGGGGGCCTGAAGCAGCTGATGCTGAGCTCTTTTGCCCTTCCTTTCATACAGGAGGATAGCCAGGTGCAGCTGAGCTCCATGGCTCTCTTTCAAGAGATGCTGGACTCATTAACCAATGATGGAAGAAAGGCCCTGAAGTCTCACGTGCACCAGAGCCTGCTCCCTCTCTACTTCCACTGCCATGATGAGAATCAGATTGTTGCTCAGGTGAGGACTTGTGGCTGGCTGCTGTACCCCTGGGAAGGGGCTGGGCTGCCTCCTGCCCTGGCACCTTGCGGGCCACAGCCTCCTCCAGGCTGTGGCACTGGCGTGCTCCTGTGCCATGTACTGAGGGCCCATCTGTGCCTCTCGGCTCTGCTCTCCAGGCCTCCTGTGTAGTGCTGCATTCTGCAGCCAGATTCCTGAAGAGAAGGAATCTTGAACAAATGCCAGAGGTGGATCAGACATGGAGGTTCGGCGAGAGCCTGGTAAGAGCAGCCGAGAATCCTCAGCCTGGAGAAGGCCCCTGAGGGCGGTGCTCAGTGTGCGGGGCTGGCAGCTGTGCCCCTGCCTGCTGCTGCAGCTGGCAGAGGCCGCGCGGGCTCTTCTCCCGGCTCCCGTGGGCCCGAGCCGGGTGTCCATGGAGCCCCGGCCCGGTGGGGCTGCGGGCCGGCACCGCGGCTCCCCGGGCAGCAGCCGGCCCTCTGCCCCCTGCCCTCGGGAGCCCTTGGCCAGCGGCTGCTGGCCGCGCCTCAGGGCTGTGCGGGCAGGGGAGGCCGGGGCCGGGCGCAGGCAGCGCCCGGCCCAGGGGCTGAGCCCGCGCCAACCCTTCCCTCCTGCCGCTCTCTGCAGCTGGCACAGGACAGGAGCCGAGCGGCCGAGCACCTGCGCCGGGCCCTGCGCTACCTGCGGAGCCCACAGGAGCGCCTGCGAGAGGCGGCCGTCAGGTTCATGGGTGAGCCACGAGCCCGGGCGGCCCTTCCACTTCCCGGCCCGGCCCGCCGCAGCTCGGCCCCAGCCCCGCCTGCTGCCCCGGCAGCGCCAGCCGCCCCCGGCGCCGTGGAGCCCCGCCTGGCCTGGGCGTTGCTGCTGCCGCCCTCTGGTAGCCGTGCCCTGGGGCGGCAGCGTGCGGCAAGGGCCGGGCGGAGCCCTGCCGGGCCAGCAGCCCGTGCGGCCACAGCGCCGGCAGCGCCGCTGGCAGGGAGCTGTGCCGCTGGGGCCAAGATGAACTGTTTGTTCTCAGAGATGCCCGGGTTTCACATGATGAAGGAGCAGCAGCAAGAGCTCCAGGATCTCACTCAGGGTGAGCGAAGGCAGCAGCCTGGCCAGGCGAGCTGCAGTGCCTGAGCAGGGAGCTGCAATCCCTGTCCCGGCTTCACTGGGCTTCGTTCCGTGTGTTGACAAGAGGTGGCCTGGGCAAAGCACACAGAGATTTCAAGGACACAGGAGGAATTCCTGGCCTGCAGCTTGCTGCTGATCCTGTTGGCAACACCTCTCTCTTGGCCATGGCAAGACTTGGGTGGGGTGGCCCTGGCAGGACGGTCTCCTCAGGTCACTGCAGATCCGGGTTCCGACCATGGCTCTCTTTCTGTTCCAGGCCTAGAATCCCCAAAGAACAATGCCAGCCCATCCTGCTCTAACATTGAAAGTCATGCTAAATTAGCCCTAAGACCTGAAGAAATAGGGTCCTTTTCTGGATCCAGTAAAGCAGTGTCCCAAGAACAGCACCAGGAGACACGGAAGAGGACACCATCTCCCATTGCCACTGGAGCTCTAGACATAGTTGATGACTGGTACAGCTGAGCCTGTGGGAAGCTCGCGTGCCTTCAGCCCTCTCCCTGCCTGTAGATAGCTCCCTCCCTCCAGCTCTCAGACACTGTCCATCCACTTTTGCCACTCTACCCTCTCTCCCTTTTGACAGCTCCATCTCAGCAGCCCTCAGACCATGCCTAGTCTTATGTTTTCCTTCCACTCTTCCTTTAGAAAACTCCATTTCTCAAGCCCTCAGTCCCTGCCTGCCCATTCCCTTTTTCCCTCCCATATCCCCCTTTTTTTTTGCCTTTCATTAATAAACAGTTTGGCTTCTTCACTTTGCCTACATCCCTGTGGAGCTGAAGCAAACCCGTGGCCCTGGGACACACAGGCCCTGCTGCCGTTCTCTTCCAGGCCCTGTTTTGTGCCCAGACCCAGAGGAACGAGGGCAGGTCAGGCTGGAAAGGGCCCTGTGCTGAAGGTGCAGTTCCAGATCTTGCTGAGCACACTAGGGGCCAGCAGCGGGACAAGGAGCCTGTGTGTGTCAGGGACCAAAGCTGTGTCTAAGGCCCTGCCATATTTGGTCCCCTGTTGTGCACGTCAACAAGAGAATGAAGAGCAGAGAATGAAGAAAACCTTATGGTTTAACTGGTGGGAATTTGACCCTTAGGAGAAACAATGGACTGGTCAATCGATGGGAAGTGAACCTGTGAAAGAGGAAAGATGCACAATGGAGCTGTGGTTGGCATGGAGGGGGTATCACAGGTCACTGCAGCCTCATCTCACGCACTGGCCAAGCGTGAGATGACCTTGTAACTGGAAAAACTGCACTGCAGAGGACGAGATGTCAGGCCTGGTTCTGGGCTGGAGGGATGAAAAGGACAAAATGCCTGTCCTTTAGATGCAGGGGATGGCCTCAGTGTGGGAGGCCTGCCTGCCCCCTCACTGGAGCACCATGCTGAGATACCCTGAGAGCAGCCCAGTGCTCCTCACTCCTCTCTGCTGACCCGTGAGCGTTTCTCTGCTTTCGGGATGGCCCTGGCTGTGTCAGAGCGGCTCCGTGGACACAAGACAGCCGGTCCTGTCCCGCTGGGTTCCAGCAGTGCCTCGCAGCAGCCCTGCAGCCATGCCAGGATGCTGGCCAAGAGAGGCCCTGGAAGCTGAGGCAGCTGATTTGGAGCTTTTGCAGATCCCCACAGGGGATGGCCACACACAGGGGATGGCCAACAGCAGTCCTGAGGGGTCTCCCTAATTCAAAGAAATCGGCAGACAAACGCAGTGTCTGCCAAAAGCCCTTTTATTGAGCTGGCAGGAGGGCAGGGGTCTGCATGCCACTAAAATGCTTCTCTGCCACATGTACATTTCAGTGGGATGATGTCAGAAATGGATCTCCAAAATCCCATCCATCTTGACTCTGCTGAGGTGATTCGATAGGCAGGGCGTTAGAAATACATTCTGTCAGGTTCCTGTAATTGAAGCTAATATCCAGGCGCTGGCCAGGAGCGGCCACCATGCCCTAAAGCAGCTCTTCTTCCTCATGGCTTCCCTGCACAGGGCTCATTTTACCCTTGCCCTTAGTCCTTCTGGTAGAATGTGTCTAAAGGTTTTTGTCAAGTCCCTCTCCTGTCAAGTTAGGCCAGCCAGGTTTTTCTTATGCTAACTGGTGCTAAGGGCTTGTGCAGGTCTGTGCCAAGTACTTGTTTACTTATGTGAATTGCTTGTGCTTATGTCAAACAAAGGCCTTGTTTCATTCTCCCCTCCTCTTTATCCTGGTGCAAATTCTTTTGCAAGATCCTCTGGACAGTCCACAGTACATATGTACTATTCTGCTGCTGTTTTAATTTTCTACCACATCCGCAGGTTTATGATGGTTCAGAGGAGGGTTAAGTTTTTTAAATTTAGAACTGGATTGCTGAGGAAGCTAAAAATCTGAGGAGCTGTTGGTGGTTCCAGATTTGTCCATCACAAGAAGACATCTGACTCATGATGTTTTCTTTCTTTCTCTCTTTTGGTGATGATTTTGGTAACAACTTTGATACTGGATTTGAGTGTCCATCAGGCTCTGTGAGATGCATTTTTGACTTTTGCCACCAGCCATTCTATATCAGGCTGGTAGGGCATTTGCTCTAGAACGTTAGCGTCCCGTGCAGTTTGGAATTTGGGCGCTTGGCGATGTCAGTCATGTGCATTCTGCAGAGTCTCAAGAGAAGTTCTTGTGTGGTGCAGCTGGAGTCGCATCCACTTTTGGTTGTTGTGAAATTACAAATAGAGAAGTTAGTACCATTAGTAGTTTCATTAAAAGACTCTGTTGTAATAGTTGTGGAAGCAGATCTCACAGAGGCACAGCCCCTTCCCACATAACACACCTGTGATTGTGCACGGGTAACTGGGCTCATTTCAAAAATACAAGTGCTGCCCTCAGCATGCAGACACCGATCCTCTCTTTCAAGCGCCGCACCTTTGCACACAAAATTCAGTGCGTCCCTTGGTACACATGCTTTGATACTAAGAG
The DNA here is from genome assembly GCF_028769735.1 of Zonotrichia leucophrys gambelii. NCBI lineage: Eukaryota > Metazoa > Chordata > Aves > Passeriformes > Passerellidae > Zonotrichia > Zonotrichia leucophrys. The sequence continues at coordinate 16,299 of NW_026992716.1, forward strand.
TTTGCCAGCTTCTAGTTTTCTTGTTGAAAATGGCTCAGATATTATGCTGAATGTGTCTGACAGTTACGTGAGTTCTCATAACTCCAAGGGCCAAAATTGGAATGACAGGGTATTTTGTTGCATTCTTAATGGTTAATGCAAAAGACTGCAGGGTTCTGTTCATTCTATGTGAAATGGACCAATTGCAACCATGTGTGTAAGTCTTTTTCAAATTGTTTGTGGTTTCATTTTTAGCCATGATTTAATTAATTCTTGTGGCAATTTCTCCAGCTCTCCTTTTTTGAAGTTTTCCTGAGATTACAGACCGTAGCCACCCACAGCTGAGCTTGTATACGTTGAAATGCTAAAGAAATGCCACCCTGTAATTTTCCCATAAAGCCAACAACTGCTTGAAAATCCTGCTCTGTATTGTTGGCCAGGGTGGTTAATAGGTTAGCTGCCAGGCTTTGTGTATGGGCAAGAGACAGCAGGGTTGATCTGAGAGGAGTTTGTATCTGTCCAATATAAGAACTCACAGTGCTTACTTTCTTGAGAAAGACTCCCTGATCAATAGAATTTAATACTCCCAGTTCAGACCCAAACCATCCCCTTAAGTCTTTCTTATACCTATGATTTGGTGTCTGGGAATGTATCCACAGCTCCCATTCTTTTAGGCTTTGCTGTATGAGTGGGCAGAACTGCTGTTTAATTTTGGAAATATTAGCTTGTATCTTTACCTCCAGCTTTTTCAGAGAGTACTGTGGATTTAGAGGGTACAATTGTTCATTTGTTTGTCTCACCCCAGAGTGAAAGACTCTATTATTTCACATATGGGTCCCATTCTACGGAGTTGTTTGCTGATGTAAAGTTGGTTTTTTTTATTTTAATTTTAAATGTCTGTGGTGTGACCCATTCTGTTTTGCTCCTTGTAGAGTACCCAAGCATGGTAACTGCTTTCTTCAGATACATTGCCTGCCTTTAGGCAAGCATTTCAGAAACCTTCAGAAACCTTACACTGGGCCCTGGTAGTATTACAAAGGATACTTTACCAAGTTCCCAGTACAAATAGCTGAGTATTCTGAGTACCTCAGTCCATCAGAGGATGCAGTTGTGCTATTGGATTCCATGCATATCTGGGTTGCCATCATGTGGCCATGAAATCGGACAGGATATACCCTAATAGGCTGATTGTGCTGCTGGCTACCCGTCCAGCTTGACTGGTTACTATTCATGATGGCCTGGAATATCCCAAGAATGAAACTCAATTCTCAAAAGCAGATCCTGTATGAGACCTGTTCCATGTACTAAGGGTCCAAGCATGCCACTCTTCTGCCCTTGCGCAGGTTCCTTCCAGCTTCGCCAGGGAAATTGGCTGCTGGTGCCAGTCCATTCCCTTGCCCAGAAGGCACCCGCTTGTGTTTGGACACCAGCTGCTGGCCACAGCCAGACGGGCAGCACCCGCAGCATTGGCCATCAGACGCTCAGCTGATGTTTTTATCCAGAGAGCAAGAAAAAGAGCCAGAAGCACACAAGGCAACTTGACAGTATCTCTGTAAGAATGTCATTGTCCTGTGAAACTCAATAGTGGATGGTGGTTTTGTGCTACAGATAATCACTTCCGATCAAAACTCATTCCAGGAAGGGACAACAGCTTCTGCCTTCTGACGGATACCCAGTGTGGCCACCAATTGCTCCAGGTGCTCCTGCCAACAGCCACCTGTTGGCAGGAAAGATTGCACAAACACCAAGGCACGTTGGCTTTGGCTGTCCTCTGGCAGAGATGTCCCCTGGGGCCACAGGCCTCTGTAGCAGGAGACAGGCACCAGCATTGGCAGGCCTTGGGGATGGCAAATCTCCTTTGGCAGGGACTCTTCCACAGCTGCTGCCGTCAGCGCTGCCCAGAGGACAGAGCAGCATTGGTGCTCTGGGCCACAGGTCCCGTGTCTGTGTCACGCCCCTGCGAGTGTGCCGGCCGCCCAGCACCAGGACTGGTCCCAAAGAGGCCATGGCAGGGCCTGTGGAAGGCCCCGGTGCCCTTCCTGCTCTGCTGCGCTGGCAGCCGTGGGGGCTCATTCTGCTGCCCTGAGCAGGCAGAGCAGAGGAGCAGGTGCTTCTTGTTTGGGCCCTTGCTAAAGTTCCTGCTGGGCTGTGTCTTCAACACTTGGGGCAAGGTCTTGCCTGCAAGCTGGGGCAGTTTGGGTGGGGTGGGGGTGTCCCCAGGGCACGTGGAGGTGTGTCCTGGGGCTCTTTGTGACACAGTGCACCGTGGTCGCTGTGGGATGGAAAGGGACAGCGTGTGCAAGGGTGACCCTTTGTGACACGCCGTGACGTAGGTGCTGGCGGCACCACGGCCACGCCACAGTGCTCAGTGCATGCGATGGGACAGGACGGGACAGAGTAGTGCTGTGAGGAGCCCCCCCACAGCCAACTCGTTCCTTGCTGACCCGGAGCTTTTCCGAGGCGTTCTCTGTGCAGCTGACATCAAGGCCTGGCTGCGGGACTCGGTGACGTGGAGCATTTCCGAAGCGTCTGCCATCCCTGCGGCCGGTGCCCTTGAGAAGGGACTGCCACACTTGCAGTCCCATTTCCTTTTGGAGACTTCTCTGTTTCCGGTGCCCTCGAGGACGGACGGCGGGACTTCCTGTCCTGTAGCCTTCGTGAGGCTCCTCTGTTGCAGGTGCCTTCAAGGCACAACTGCAGCACTTGCTCATCTTCAGCCCTTCCGAGGCCTCTCTGCTTCAGCAAGCACTCCTAACTGCAAGGACTGACATGGAGCAGAGAGCCCCCAGCGTGCCCAAGCTGGCGTGGCTGGTGGAGGAAGAGGCTGGAGCTACCTCAGCACAGCAGCCTGAAGAACTGGAGCAGTTCCAGCTGCTGCAGGAGCGTGAGTGTCTGAGCTGGGCCGCAGGGCTGGTGCCTTCAGCCAGCTTGGCCCCATCCCATCCCATCCCATCCCATCCCATCCCATCCCATCCCATCCCATCCCATCCCATCCCATCCCATCCCATCCCTGCCCATGGATAGGACAGAAGCTGGGCTGGAGCACCTGGCAGCCACGCTCCATCCCCCAGGGCATTCTGAGGCCCTCCCTGCCTGGGCAGCGCAGGGCTGGCCTGTGTTCTCTGGCCTCTCCTGCAGCCCCTCAGCTCTGGCTGCGCTCGCTCTTTGCCAGATGCAGCCAAGGACCAGACAGAGGAACAAGAGGCCGCCTGTGGCCACTTTGGCAGAACGGCGCAGGTACCTGCAGCCATCCCCACCTGGGCTGGGCCTGCTGGCACTGCTCAGCCAAGCACCAGGCTTGGAGTGCCCCATGGATTCTCCCTCCCTTGCTGCCCTTCTCCTGCCGACCCTCTGTGAATTCATCACGTGTCTTTGGCAGGAAGAGACCGCCAGTGTCGGCACGGGCGTCTTGGAGAGCCTTCCGTTCCTCGATGCCGAGACCGGTGCTGTCATGCTGGATTTGCTTGTGGAGAAGGGTGTCTCCAATGCAACGCAAGTAAGCAGCCTGGGGCAAGGGCTCGATGGCCCCAGCAGTTGTGTGGCGCCTCGAGCCGGGTCTGCCAGGCTCCCTCGGCCTTTGAGGCCCTGCCCAATGCTGCAGTTTGAAGGGAAGCACTTCCTAGGGGAAGGTGCTGCTCTGGCAGCTCTGTGAGTCTGTCCGTGCCTTCTGCAGGTGCCCGCCATGGTGAGGTACGTCCACCAGTGGCTCACGGCCAATGAGGCTGCTGGGCACAGGCTGGACAAGGCCCTTCTGGAGCTGACCCAGGAACACCCCTGTGACGTGCTGATCACCCTCTTGCGCTGGGCCCCATCGTGTGACAGGTAGGGCAGCCCCACGTGCCTGGAGGGTTTAGGCTTCACCGGCCCGTCACCCTGTAGAGCCTGTCCCTGCTGGCTGCCAGACAGGCAGGCAGTTCCAGGATCCTCTGGCTCCTCTGTTTTCCAGTGCTGCCATGTCAGCTCCTGAGCCTGGTGCCACGCTCCCTCCCTGCCCCTCGGGGCCTGTACCCACGTGGGCTGGCTGGCCGCTGCCGGCCAGGGGCAGTGGGCAGAGGCAGGGCTGAGGGCCAGCACGGGCCCCTGCAGCTGCCCAGGCCACGGCGCTGTGGCCGAGACAGCCCTGACACAGAGCTCTGACCCCACAGAGCTGCCGCCACCATGTGGGCATCCATCATGTCCTCGAGCAGGACTGCGGAGCCGGCGCTGCAGCTGCTCCTCGATGTGCTGAGCGCCTGGCCAGTGCACAGCGTGTTCACCTCCGATGGGGACAACGCAGGAGTCTTTGCCCTGGCTGTGAGTTTCTGGAGCTGGCCTTTGCCAGCCCCTAGGCCGCCTCTCCAGCAGCCGGCTCTCTGTGCTCCCCCCAGCTGCATCCTTCTGCCTCAGACACTGTGCTGAATCCTGCCTTAGGGGCAGGCTTCAGGGGCACCAGGCCGGCTGCTCCACTCGTGTCTCCCCCGGCCTCTCCCTCGCACGCTCGGGCCCTGCCACGTGCATGTCTTGGCCACTGAGCCTTGTCTCTGGCTCTTTTATTTCCTGCAGGCAACCGTGGCGCTGTGGAGAGTCTTCAATCTGGCCTGGCGCTCGCGTGTCATCCTGGAGTATTTCCCCAGGCTCTTTCTGCGTCTCCTCTACCAAACTTACATCAGCACGCAGGAGATGCCAGAAGAGGTTGAGACCTTCTGGAAGGCATGCCAGGAGCAGCACGGCCTCTCCGCCAACCCCAACAGGTGCTCCATGCCAGTCCTCCCAGTCTCCCCATCCCTCCCATGCCCCCAGGGCAGGAGCCGGGGCTCCCAGCGTGACCTGGCCTTTGCTGTGCCCACAGCTTTGCGCTGCAGACCCTGAAGGCCCTGCTCTGCCAAATGCGCTATGAGCACGTGGTGCTGTCCATGGAACGCAAGCGTGCCTGGGACACGCTGCTCCGTGCCGACACCCACCACTGTGCAGTGGGTCTGCTGGCCAGGTGAGACCTTGTTCTCCCCACCGCCCCTCTCCTTCGTGCCCGCAACACCCCACACAGTCCCCGTGGTCATGGGCGGCGGGGCCTTGTCACCAAGGGAGGGATGAGCAGGCTGGAAAAGGCCGGCAGAGGAGGGTGCTTGGGAACAGCCGCCTCCCAAAGCGCCCCCGGGCTGCTCGGGAGCAGACCAGAGCTCTGCCACTCAGCCCTGCGAGAGGTTTGCCCGCCCGGCCCAGGAGCAATGGTGCCTTTTCCTCCCTGCCAGGGAGATGCACCGTGTCTCCAGCGTCTGGTCCTGTGACATGGCATCCTGCCTCTTGGACCTGCTCAGCCAAGGCATTTCAGACTGGGAACTGCCCGCCCTGGCCTTCCTGGTGGAGGTGAGCCCCATGGCCAGTGCTGCCTGGCTGAGCTGCCTGCCAGCCCTCTGCCCTCTCGTAGCCGCAGCTGCCTGGGACGCTGCCTGTGCCCTGTGCTGCTGCCTTGGCTGGGCCCTGTGCACTTCTGAGCTCCTGCCAGCTGGGCACCTCTGTGCCTGCTCTGTGCCTTTCAGGTCCTGGATTGCCTGGACTTGAGCGAATGCGGTGAAAAAGTCCTGGAGATCTTGACGAGGCACCTGCAGAGCCAGTCCAGGCAGATGCGTCGCGTGGCGCTCCGAGGCCTCGTGGTGCTCACTTCCATGGTGAGAAGGAGGCAGCAGCTGAAGCTGTGCTGGCAGCGTGGGGCTGGGGCAAGCAGCCCCTTGGGCTCAGCTGGGCTTTGGCAGCTGTGGCAGCTGCTCCCAGCTCTCCAGGGTCGCTCTTCAGCTGCCTGAGTGCTTCAGGACAGGCCTTTGGCCTCTGAGCCCTGCAGCAGCAGCAGCAGCAGCGTGGGGTTGGCCAGCCTTGTTTTGCACACAGGATCCAAGCATGTACAGCCTGACTGAAAGCCTTGGGAAGCTACTGTGGGATAGGGACGGAGAGATCGTTGAGATGACCCTCGTTGTGCTACGCCTCCTGCTGCTGCAGAAAGACCTGGCAATAGCCAGCCCCATCGCCCTGCAGCTGGCTGAGGCGCTCTGGCACCTCTTTGACAATGTGAGGCTCTGTGCCCCCAGCCATGGGCACTTGGGTGGCGCCTTGGGCCTGGCCACAGGGGGGCCTGCAGCAGCTCATGTTGTTTTGCGGAGAAAAGAAGAAACCTCACAACTTGTAAAAGTTGTAAAGCCCGGTATGTTTTTATTACGACGCGCGCCGGACGCAAGACTCCCCAAAAGGGCATGCGTACCCCTGAAGATTTCAGACCTCCTTTTATCCCCCTTCCAAATGCATATGCATACAGTTTCACAATAAGTTCATACATATTCATCTTGCATGACACTTAGCACTAATTCTTCTTTATCGGAGGAATTCCTAGGTCGGGGGCAGATTGACCTCGTGGTTTTTCTGTTTTTCTTTCTCTGTCTCCTCGCTGTCTCTGGAACGCGGCCTCTCCTTCAGCTTTAGCTCCACAGACCCTTCACCTCTCCCAGACACTTCACCTACTCTGTCTCATTCCCCCCTTTCCTAGGAAATAAGTAAATTCTTTTACTTAAGGAAAATTTCCACGACAATAAGTGTCTTTTAGCGCTTTACCATGTACATTCGACAAAGAGGTTAGTACAGCTATTCGTTGTAGCATCCTACAGTTCCAAATTAACAATATAATAGACAATCCTAAGCTTATCCCAACTAATATTAGTAAAACTACAATGGGGTGACACAACTTATCAAAGATTCCATTTTGCAGTTGGTGATCACCCAAAGATCACATCTCACCAGTGATTATCCGTATTTTATTCTTTGTAGAACTCTGGTTATTTCTTTTGTACCATGTTGGACAGTAATTAAGGTTTTCTTTCCACTTTCTCGGATTTCTTTCAAGACTTCTAATAGGTCTTGGTGCTTAATTAATTGTTTTACCAATGTAAGGTTCACCCCGATAGGGGTAGGTGGTAGTCTGTGATACATTGTGTAATTGGCTGTAATCAGCTGGTGGGATGTTACTGGTACCAAATACGAAAAATCACACCCAATAATCTTAACAAAATTACAAATACAAATACAGAGATTAGAATGGTTTCTACTAGACAGAATAACATCATTGCTATTAATTTGTACAGCAGCACAAGCAGTTCTCAAACATACACCCTTTTCCAGTATATACGAGCACAGTTTTCTGGTCAGTGACTGGATGAATTTCAAAGTGACAAATACTCTGTTCAATGTCCAAACACATCCTGGGCATTAGCAGTATTGCTTTCACAAATGAATCCCATTTGTTCTCTAGTAATGCAGGATTCTAAGTTTACTACCTGCCACTTTTCATTCATCTTTTTGTGCCCACACTCTATGTTCTGAAGGATAGAGTGTTGTTTCTTCATGGTTTAATCTTAGGGCAATGATGGGATGGATAACATAAACAGTGGCATTACATAATGTAAGCACAAAGGCAGTGGCCACATTAGAAATAGGATCATAGGTGAAATTCACCATAATCCACCAGGATTAAAACTTCCTTTCAAAATCAATTGCATTATCCCATTCAATTTTCTGAATTTCAGCTGGAAAATTACCTTCACCCCTTTCCTATATGATCAGAGCTGCTGTTGCTTGTATCCATAACTGTGCTTGTATACAACTGAAAGCTAAAGACACATTATCTTGAACTATACTAAGTGCTTCTACTATCAATTTGTGGTCTTGGTCCCCGGCCTGTTCATACTTCTTTACTTTGGCAGTACTTTTGAAATCTGTCACTGGCTAGTTCCTAATGCCAGTAGAGATTACTATAAAGGCTGCTTCAATTTTGTTAGGCTACCTGCTGCAGCAGCCAGTTTATTCATCAGTATTTCTGAATCAATTCTATTTAAAACTCCTAATCTTGTCCCTAATATGCCAGTTAGATGTTTGTTATGGGGAACAGGAACTGCTTTCTGTCCATGATCATCCCTCCCTGCCAGAGGGATGTGCTGGGCTCCTACTACAAATTCAGACACACTTCACAAGTGTATCTGACAGAGGTTTAGGTCATACTTGAGACAGATGTTTGTTCTGAAATGTAGAGACTTCAGGGAATCTTAACTTCTCTCTCTCCCTCCAAAGCACCTGATTTCCCAGATGTGTGGCAAGCAGGAATGTCTCTCCTGCTCACCCACCTTGCCCTTAGCTAAGATCAAGCTGTGGACTGTGTTCAGGGCAGAAGATAATGGAGGGGAAATCTTGAGAGAAAAGCCTAAATTCATTGCAGTGCCTCAGAAGAAACTGGGATCAGGTTTCTGCTATTTGAAACACTCAGCACAAAAGTGATGCTCAAAATCCTACAGCCTGCTGCTGAGCTCTGAGGGGGTCTCTCTCTCTCTACCTCTTTTAAGCAGAATCCAACCGCCTCAGACTGAGACAATCACTGATCCAAATCTCAGTAGGAAAAGGGATAGCTATAAATAAGGAAAATCACCTTATAAGGCCCCGCTGTGGTAAAAAGTGCAGTGTCCACTTTGAATTCAAATGAAAATCTGACAGTAACTTGAGCTCAAAGGCAGGTCACTTCTACAGGCTGTGTCAGGGTGAAATTACACCAACAGTCTGATTCACTTAGGTCATCACAGACTTCCTGGTGCTCATATACACCAGGGGAGGTTCAGACACTAATTACATCTGGTCTCTCATAAGCCATCCTATTGATGACTAAGCACTTTACTTTGATTTCTTCTCTTCAGATTCCTTGAAGTGTTTACAGCTCCTGTTCTTGCTATTTTTACTGCTCACATACTTGATTCTCGTGGATTACTACAGTAGATATGTTTAATATAAACCTTCTTTATCTCAAAAGGTTTTCCTATGGATCCAGTATACTGATTAAATGCCAGGGACCAAGGCCATTCAGCATTGCTTTGGGTAGAGGTACTCTCTAGTTCTAAAACTTCAGTTATAATTCCATACAAAACAATTCTGTACACTAAAGTATGAGCTACTCCCGACCGCAATATACTCATTTTGCCCGAATAAGTTTTAGTCTCAGTTCATTGTCTCCTGGTGTCACTCCTGAAGGGGCTTCTGGGCCTTCTTCACTCGAGAGTGATGGATCCAGCATTCTGCTCCTTGATTTTGATTGCAGTGAAGGTGGTGAGAGGTACTTGCAGTGGTCTCTCCCACTGTGGTTCCGAAGTCTTCTCTGTAAGAGACTTAACATATACATCAACCCCAGGCTATCCAACTCCCTGCTCCGAGTTCCAGCCACAAGTTTCTCAATTACTCTGAGCTGTTTGCTTAATGCCACCATGTAAGTGGACATTCTGGACATTCCCCTTGTATTCTATTGTCTTCTATAAGGCATTCCAAAAGGATTCAGCATTCCTTTAGCTCAAAAGGTTTAGTTTGAATTTGCAATAGTGCTAGTGGAAGAGCTTCTTGCCCCAGTCTTACGATTTGCTGCTTAATCAAATGATTCATTCTCTCCCCCTGGCCGCTTGATTGGGGGCAGTATGGGGTGTGAAGTTCTTAATCTATGCCCAGATGGCTACTAATCTGTTGCACTATTTTGGAAATGAAAGGTGATTCTTTATCTGAGGATATTGTGGCTGGAACTCTGAAGCGTGGTATTATCTCTTGTAAAAATGATCTGGTCACCTCTTGAGCTTTGACAGTTCTGGTGGGGAATGTTTCTGGCCACCCTGAAAATGTATCCATTAATACCAGTAAATACTGATACCCCCCTTTCCTTGGGAGTTCTGAAAAGTTGATTTGCCACTGCTGTACAGGCCCATGGCCTCTCCCAGTCTGACCAAGTTTTGGCCCGGGGGTATTTTGAGGTTAGTCTGGAGGCAAGGATCACATTATCAGCTCACCTGAGTGATAGTGGCATATAGATTCCTGACAATGATACAACAGTCCTTTCAATCAGATGTGTGTTCTAGAAAGCTTGTGGGAATTACTACTTCAAGGTCAACACTTCATTCCAGTGCACTCTGTATCACTCGCAGCCTCGGTCATTTCGAGAAAGGAGCTACACTCTATAAAAGGCTTTAAGTAGTTAGGCCCTAGTGTGTTTTCTAGTGCCCTTCCTTCACTAGTAACTACGAAAATGGGAAGGGATTACTAGCTCTCTTTCAATGGTAGCCCACCCCTTGCAGTTGTACGTCTCTTTTGATTAGTATTATTGTATTATGGCTTACCTTCGAAGAAAATCTGTACCTCACCCTTTGCTGCTTTCTTTGCCTCTCCATCCGCCAGCTCATTTCTTTCCTCCAATTTTAAGCTCACTCTCTGGTGTGCCTTAATATGCTTTTTCAGGTAGCCGAACTGCTTCCAGCAGCTGGATTGTCTCTTCTTTCCCTGTGAGGTCAGCAGTCCCCTCTTCTTCTAGATGGCTCCATGTGCATGCACAACTCCGAATGCCTTTTGCTGTTTCTAAGGCATGGGTCCATGCATTTATCTCAGCATCCTGTGCAGAGGTACCTGTTGGTAAGGGTCCACACTCTATTACCTCTCTGCAGGTAGTCACTGTGAACTTTGCAATGTCGCTTTCTTGTCAGTGAACCAGGTCTCTGCATCGTCCGGAGGAGTGTCCTTTAAGTCTGGGCGGCTGGAGTAGGTAGCTTCAGTGGTCTCTAGGCAATCATGGTGTACTGCTTCTCCTTGATTCCACTGAGAAAAGAAGCTGGGTTGACAATATTAGTCACCACTATCTCTCCATCATCTTGCTCTACCATGATGGCCTGGTATTTCAGAAACCTCTCTGGTGAAAAGCCAGTGGCCACCCTTTACTTCCAGTACTGCAGACACTGTGTGGGACACTAGCACAGTCATTTTTGTCTCAGGATAAACTTGTGTGCCTCTTGAATGTTCAGCACAACTGCTGCTACAGCTCTGAGGCAACCTGGCTATCCTTTGGCTGTTGCATCTAGTTGCTTAGAGAGGTAAGCAACTGCCCTCCGGTATGGACCCAAGTCCTGAGCCAATATTCCCAGAGCAATTACTTGCATGGAAATATAGAAAGAATGCTTTACTTACATCTGGAAGTTTCAAAGCTGGAGCCGACATGAGGGGACTCTCTAGCTGGCGAAAGGCCCGTGTGGTGTCTCTTGTCCACTGGAGATCTCAGTTCCCATTGGCAATAAGAGCATAGAGGGGTCTGGAGAACAGTCCACAATCATGAACCCACAGCTGGCACTACACTGCCATGCCTAAGAAGGTTTGGAGTTCTTTCGTTGTCTGGCGTTCAGGGTTTGGCATAGGGCTTCCCTGCCTTAAAGTCTGCTGCTCAGCACTCACTTCTTACTCCAGGTAGATTACCTTCTGTTTCACTACCTGTGCCTTTTTCTTTGAGACTCTGCATCCTTGGAGTCCTAGGAAATTCAAAAGGCTTACCGTCCAGGCTTCTCTTGCTTCCCTCGTCCGAGTGGCTACTAGAAGACCATCTATGTACTGCAACAGCCTCCTTTCCTCTTGTGGAGCTTCCTGGGACTCTGGGTCCTTGCAAGCTGTTCTCCAATCGGAGTGGAGAATTTTGAAGCCTTCAGGCACATGGACTGTGTGAGCTTGTGTTTGAATGCAAAAATGTTCTGGCTGGCTTCATGGATAGGGAGGCAAAAGAAGGCATCTCTTAGGCCTAAAACAGTGAACCAGGTTAGCTCAGGTGTTAAACAAGTTAGTAAGGTCTATGGATTTGCTACCACAGGGTACAAATTCTGTGTTATCTTATTGACAGCCCTTAATCCAGTACTACCAGTTATTGGACTGATTCCTTCCTTACCTTCCTTTTGAGGGTACTACTCAGTTCTCACTGGTTGTGTTCTTTCATTAAGCTTGATGGGGGAGCATCCCATGGGGGAGCATCTTTCACTCTCCCTGGTGCAGCAGAGGCCCATACCCTTGAAAACACTTATTTACTTATTCTAATATCTCCTTACTAATGTCTTTCTTAATTTCAGTGTCTGTTAATATTAAGCCTAACATCTTTATATTATTTGCCTCCAGAGTAACCTTTCTCATTTGAGAATGTTTAGCAAATTGAGCGAATTGTACAAAAGCTTTTAGGTACACATAGTACACATGTTACTTTAAAGGTTTGCAAAAGTATGCCTTTTCAGACTGGCCAGTTGTTCATTCCCCACACTACAACATAAACATTCTCCACAGGTACTAAAGCTTTATTTAAAACTGAACACATGACCCTTGTGCTGACAAAAATTCTTCCCTTTTGGGAAGGTTACCTTTACCCCTCCTCCCTTACCTTGGGAGGAAGCCTTTACAAATCATATGTACTCATTTTGCGAACTGTGATTGCTTCGCATTTCAGCGTGATAACCCTTGCCTGATTTCATACGTTGCTATCTTATGCTGCATGCTGAACAACATGTTTGATTTGCTTTCTCTTTGCCTTGTTTTCCTTTTCAGGGGCCAAGACCAGAGAGCAGTCTGATCTCACAGTCTCTTTGTCATTCTGGGTGATTTCTTAAAACAAAAGACATTTCAGCATACAAAAACTATCCCATTTATCTTCCTATTATAAAACAGTACTAACAGCAATGAAGCACTATAAATCTTTTTATTATCTGAGCTGCTCTTACTGGCAACCTCCTCCCAATGAGCCCCTCCCAAAAGGGGCTAATTTAGGAACCTGTTTGCTCTGGTCAGTTCTTATTATTTATTTCTCCTTGCCCTATCCCGTTTCCATTCAAACCTTTTTACAGACCTTCACAGTAGTTTCTCAGTTTTCCTCCTATACACACAGCTCCAGGTGGCAGGTATCAGATGTGATTCCCACACACAAGCTCTAAGACCTTAGGTTCTGAATCCGCTTGACCAGAAACCTTTAATTTACACTCGGGGCGTGTACCCTGACACTTATTGGAACAGCAAAACAGCAATACCAGTGTTTCTCATAAACACCGCACTGCAATAATACCTGCACATCCAGCTTTTGCCCACAGGCCATTCCCGTGTTCCCTGGGGAGACAGGGCAGCCAGAGCTGTCCCTGTGCCCAGGGCGCAGCCACTGTCACCTCACACAGCCTGCTAGCCTCTTGATGTACCAAAGGCTCCCCGAAATTGCTCACAAAGGCAGGCTATTCTGTTTGTTACAGAGAACTTTAAATCCTTTCAGCAGATTGTTTCCAGTAAAGACTTACTGCAGTACCAACCGAAGTCTCATAAATCTCATAAGTCTCATTAACTAATTCATCTCATTCATCCCTTCTATATAAACTCTGTTTTACAAAATATCAGTCTTTTCTAGTTCTCTTCTTGCACAATCTAATTAAGCATTGTGTCTACTTACACTTGTTTTGCTGCTTTGCAAAAGGGCTGTGCTAGTCACAGCCAAAACTCTGATATACCTGCAGACACAGACACACGCACTCACTCCCCCCCCCCGCCTTATCTCAAATTCACTAGAGCCAAGGCTTGAATTGCTGTGAGGGGGAGAATTCTTGGAATTCTTTTAACTCACTTTATCGAAGTTAAACATAAATCACCGTACTATAGCTCTCCTATGTAAAATGCTACTCTTGTTGCAACAAAATCTTAAAATCTCCACAAACACCACTATACAATCTGAGAATCAAATTACCACAATGCAGCGGAAGAAAATCACCACACAAAATCACTGGGGAAGGGCATATTTCTCAAAGTGCTCACTTTTCTCAACACAACACAGCACACCATAATTCGGCATTTACTCAAATCAATTTTTCCTGGACACAATCAAAATAACAGCACACAGTCTAGAGATCAAGTCCAAACATCCAAGGCAAAGGAACTCTCTGAGCTCATACTCACGGTTAAAATGTACCAAATCTACACAAATCACTACATTCAAACACGATAAATACCATCACTGACATTCCTCCACTCACTTCTCTGCGGGGCACTTCTCTCCCTGCCCCCGCAGCCTGCTGCAGCCGGCGCCTCTGGCCTCACTCGGCTGCTTCAAACACGGGGAGTACTGACCCCCACGCACTGTAGGGCACTGTACATTTACTCTCTTTTATACACCATGCACTTATCACCTGCACGATCACAAACACAGTGCACTGACCACACACATTAACCATACAGCAACACAGTGTCCGGACATCACACACACACACAAACAAAACACACGGGCTCACCAGTTCTGCTCCATCAGAACTATGAATCCTCAATACACACATACACGGGTTCACCCGGCTTACCCCCAAAGCCGCTAGCGGTCTGCTCCATCAGAACGACGAACCCGGCCTCTAATACAGCTGCTCTATCAGCTGAACCCCGTTTCTAATACAGCTGCTCTATCAGCTGAACCCCATCTCTAATACAGCTGCTCTATCAGCTGAACCCATGAACCCAGACGTCTCTGGGTGGTTTACTCCCTTTCTCTCCTTCCTCCCCCCCCTGGGGCCCCATACATACCGTATTCTCCTCCGCAGGCCAGCGGGTCGTTGTCTGTCCTCGCAGGTGGCAAGTTGAGACAAGCGGAGCCCCACCAGGAAAAAATCCTGGGGCGCGCCATGGAGGTCCGTCTATCCCCCCTGCCCCGCGGGGACAGAGAACTCCTGCCTTGGCTCGCCAAAATGTTTTGCGGAGAAAAGAAGAAACCTCACAACTTGTAAAAGTTGTAAAGCCCGGTATGTTTTTATTACGACGCGCGCCGGACGCAAGACTCCCCAAAAGGGCATGCGTACCCCTGAAGATTTCAGACCTCCTTTTATCCCCCTTCCAAATGCATATGCATACAGTTTCACAATAAGTTCATACATATTCATCTTGCATGACACTTAGCACTAATTCTTCTTTATCGGAGGAATTCCTAGGTCGGGGCAGATTGACCTCGTGGTTTTTCTGTTTTTCTTTCTCTGTCTCCTCGCTGTCTCTGGAACGCGGCCTCTCCTTCAGCTTTAGCTCCACAGACCCTTCACCTCTCCCAGACACTTCACCTACTCTGTCTCAATGTGGAGGCCTTTTGCTTCCTTTCCAACAGGACAACAGCCTTGTGCAGCTGCTCTCCATTCGCCTCTTCCAAGGCGTGATCACGCGGGTAGTGGCAAAGGGAGAAAAGGCCCTGAAGAAGCATGTGAGCCAGAGCCTGCTCCCACTCTTCTTCCACTGCCACCATGAGGACCGGCCTGTGGCAGAGGTGAGGCCTCCTGGGCGTCCCCATGGCACAGGGCTCAGCTGTCTCCCCACGCGCTGGCACCTGACGGGCTCCAGCCTCCTCCTGGCCTTGGCACAGAGATGCGGCTCCTGTGCCCTGGGCTGCGCTGCCATCTCTGCCTCTCTGCTGCTCTGCAGGCCTCTCGGGAAACACTGCTTTCTGCACTAAGTGTGCTGAAGAGGAAGGATCTCAAGCAGCTGCTGAAGACCAATCAGATGTGGAGATTTGCCGAGTGCTTGGTAAGGACAGGCTGGAATCCCCAACCCTGGGGATGCCTGGAGAAGCCGCCTGCCCACGGCGCCCAGTCTGTGGGGCTGGCGGCTGTGGCCCCTGCCCAGTGCCGCAGGTAGGGGCACCAGCCTGCGCCCCACACGCCGCTCCCTTCCCTGGGCCGTGCGGGCTCTTCTCCAGGCTCCTCCGGCCCCAAGCGCGGTGCCCACGGAGCCCCGAGCCAGCTGGGCTCTGCTGCGGGGCGGCACCGCGGCTCGCCGGGCCCTCCGCCCCGTCACGAGCCCGGCGCCTGCGGCTGCTGGCCACGCCCCAGGGCTCTGTGGGCAGGGCGAGCGGCGCCGGCCGTAGGCAGCGCCCGGCCCAGGGGCAGAGCCCGCATCAATCCTTTCCCTCCGTGCTCTCTGCAGCTGGCAGAGGACAGGAGCCGAGCGGCCGAGCACCTGCGCCTGGCCCTGCCGTACCTGCGGAGCGCACAGGAGCCCCTGCGAGAGGCGGCCGTCAGGTTCATGGGTGAGCCCCAAGCCCGGCTCCCTCCCCGCCCCGCCCCATTGCCGCAGCTCGGCCCCAGCCCCGCCTGCTGTGCCGGCAGCAGGATCCGGGCGCGGGCATGTGCAGCCCCCGCTGGCCTGGGCATTGCTGCTGCCGCCCTCTGGCAGCCGTGCCCTGGGGCGGCAGCGTGCGCCAGGGGCCCGGGCTGAGCCCTGCCGGGCCAGCAGGGCGTGAGGCCTCAGGGCTGGCAGCGGCCGTGGGCGGCAGCTGTGGCTCTGAAGGCAGGACACGCTCTGTGTCCCCCAGGAATGGCCGGGCGCTACCTGACAGGGCAGCAGCTGGAGTTCCGCATCATCTGCAGCGGTGAGTGAGGCCCGCGGGCTCTCGGCGGGGGCGGCCGCTGGCAGCTGCCTTCCCTGGCAGTCTCTGTCCCTCTCAGCCCAGGGGATGCTCAGGGGTCTCTGTCTCCTCACCCTGGGGGATGCTCGAGGGGTCTCCATCCCTCTGGCCTCAGGCAATGCCTGTGCAGGGCTGGGGACCAGGGGCTCTGTGTCCCTCTCACCGCTGAGGGTGCTCAGGGCTGGGGGGGCTCTCCCACCTTCTCACCCCTGGGGTGGCCGGGGGGGTCTCTGTCCCTCTCAGCCCTGCTGTGACCCCACCCAAACATCATCGGGGTCAGAGGGACAGAGACACCCCCAAACCCCCAGAAGGGCTGAACCTGGGATTTGGTTTGGGGCTGAGGATTTAGGAAGGGGCTGGAATTGGGGCTGGGATTAGAGTTGGGGCTGAGATTTGGATTAGAGCTGGGATTGGGTTAAGGGTAGACATGGGATTGGCTTTAGGGCTGGAGTTGGGATTGGGTCTGGGGCTAGATGAATCTGGCACTGAGATGAGATAAAATACAGAACAGTGAGTGTGCCTAAACATGGAGTGAGATTGAGACCAGGGTCAGGTTTGGGACTGAGCTCACCCAGAGCGGGACAGAGGGGATGTTGCTGCAGAATGTCCCTGGCATCATCCCAGCCCTCCTCAGGCACCTCCAAACATGAGGGGCAGCTGGGTGTCCCAAGATCCAGGTGCTCCCACGCTGCCCCTCAATACCAGGCGAGCATTCCCTGAGGGCAGCCCTGACAGTGACCCTTGGGGCTCTGGGATCAGCCCTCACATCCCTGTGGGAGCGGCTACAGACAGGATGGGAGAGTCCCCCCCACCCTAATTCCTGAGGAACAGTGAAGCCCAGCTGCCGTTTCCTTCTGGTGCCTCCTCCTCTCCTCAGCTGAGGATGTCAAACTCCCCAGGAGCAGAAAAATCCCCATTCCCTGTTTCATTGTGGCTGCAGCTTGGAACACCCACTCAGAATGAAGGACTTTCTGACAGCCCTGCTGAATGACACTGGGAGGAAGTTTGTGAGAAAGGGAAGAAATTGTATTTTGGTAGGAAATAAAAGGTGCAAAATTATTTCTTTCTGTCCCATTCATTTTCAGTCAGTTGCAGTTCTGTTTTCAGAGTGACACCTTCTCATCTGATTGTGCTTGTGCCCTCCTTTCTCACCTGCCTCTCTTTGCCTGCTCTGTCCCTCTCTGCTCTTGACCCAGGGCAGGTCCCACCAAACACCTTGCCCTGATTTAATTCCCATTCCATGACCTACAACATGTAACATGTGTGAAGTTATGAAGGCTGGCAGTGAAATGTCACTGTAGGATCTTGCTCCACTTGGCTTTTGGCTCCTTCTTGACAGCTTTGCCTTCCAGGGCAGGAACATCTTTTCTTGGCTGGGAACTGGAATTCCAGCCCCTGGCAGTGTGTGCCGTGGATCCCTGAGGGGCATTCCCGAGGCTCCCAGGGAGCTGCTCCTGCCGTGCCTCCCAAGGAGCTGTGCAGGGCCAGGGGACAAGGTCCAGCAGCTCTGTTGGTTCTGCAGTGCCACAAGGGCCCCTGGTTCCATGTGTTTCCCTACTGCCAACAGCGGTTCCTTGGTTCCCATGATGCCCTGCTGTGTCACCATGGAGATTTGGTGCCATGAAGTTCTTCAGTGTCACAATGGCCTCCCTCGCTCCATGAACTTCCACAGTGTCACAATGGCCTCCTTGGATGGGCAGTGTCACCATGGACCATTGGCTCCATGCAGCCCCACTGGGTCACCATGGACTCCTTGGTTCCATGAGGTTCTGGAGGTGTCTCCATGGTCTCCTTGGATCCACAGTGTCACAATGGACCACTGGATCCACCTGGCCCTGCTGTGTCACCATGGCCCCTTGGTTCCATGGGACCCCAGGGTCACAATTGACTCCTTGCTTCCACGTCACCCCCTCAGTGCCAAAATGGCCCCTTTACTTCATGAGGAACACAAAATTTTTATAGAAACATTGAGCAAATCCTGCTTAACACAGCTGGGAACATCTGTTTGCATTCAAGAGAGAGGTTAAAGGTGAGGACGGTACCAGCAGCTTCCACCTGCAACAGAGATCCAGGGAAAGGACAAGGACAGAAAATTCATCTGCAAGACTCAGAGAATTCTGCTTCCAGAGATCATTTCTGCTCACACTGTCCCTTGGGGAAAGGTGACACCATTCCAGGCAGCCTGGACTGAGCAGGTGGTTCCTGAGTGGGGTTTGTTGTTCAGGAAACCTGCTCAGGCTTTTCCATTCCATCCTTCCCAAAAGGAAAACTTCTCCTGAGCCTGTGTGCAGGTAGAGCCCTGAGGAGAGCAGGTGGGACATGGTCCAATGGGCTGGACATGGAGCTGCAGAGCTCAGGGGACATGGATCTGCTGGAGGGCACAGGGATGTCAGTGCCAGATGGGCCATGTCAGACATGGTGAGGCTGGGGGTGAGGAGCAGCTTGTCCAAACAGGGTCAGCCCTCAAGGGGCTCATTCTTCTCTGTGCCCAGACGTCCTAAGGAGACATTCAGCATTAGGATCACCTGAGGAATGCTTCTATCAGCTCTTCTTTAAACTGAAAATTAAAAATACTCACTTGATTAAAGAAAGCAAGTCATGAGGTGCACTTTGAAATCTTCATTATTAATGGAACTCCAAACTGACTCCAAACAGCTGCACAAGCCCTGGCGAACTGAAGGAAGAAGGAGACCCTGAGGGCTTTCTGTATTTTATTGAGCCACAAAGTAGATTTAGGGCTGAGTCCAGGACCCTCAGGCACTGAGAGAAGGCTGAAAAAGCTGCTCAAGGAGTCACAAGCAAAACTCCAAGTCCCCTGGAGCATCACTGGGTCCCACTGAGGGCAGGGAGTGCCAAAGGCTCCCCAGGGACTGCTGAGAGCAGATCCTTGAGGCCAGGATTGCAGGGAGCCAAAGGCTCTGAGCAGGGAACTGCAATGATGAGCAAGACCTGGGCTGGTTGGGGGAAGCAGAAAGGCCAAGCCCTGAGCCCAGCCTGGGCCAGCAGGGCCTGTCCCTCACGGCTGCCTCTGGGCTGTTTGGGGGGCAGTGGGATGTGAGGGGCAGCAAGGACAAATGTCATAAACCTTTGTGACACTGCAGATCCTCATGGAACCGAGGGGCCAGTGGGACACTGTGGAAAGTTGTGGAACCAAGGGAATCATTGTGGCACTGTTGGAGCCCATGGAAGCAAGGGGCCAGTGTGACACTGTGGAGCTTCATGAAAACAAGAGGCCATTGTGAGCTTGTAGTGTGTACCCAGAACACTGAAATGCTGGGGGTAACCAAAAGTTCCTTGACTTGAGTTTGGTGCACAGGAGAAACACCAACCAGATATTGTCAACATGGGCAGATGCAAAGAATATTCTTGCTAGGAAGGGACCCACAAGGATTATCAAGTCCAGCTCTTAAATGAATGGCCCATACAGGGATTGAACCCACAGTCTCTAATTTATACCCTTTTAAAGCTTTGAGCCTGCTTTTCCTTTCTCCTAATCCTATCTTGCAGCAGGAAATGAGTAAGGGTATTCTAGTGAGTGCACTAGTAATTAGCCAACACTGAACCAAAACTGATTTTGAGAAATCTCAAAATGGTAAACCAAAACCACTACAGAAACATTTCTGATGAACTCCACAAGAGCAGATGGAAATCAAGGCAGAACCATAGTTTGTCAGGACTTGCTTGATCCTAATGAGCCCTGTGAT
>NW_026992717.1:0-36143 GCF_028769735.1 Zonotrichia leucophrys gambelii
TTCCGCCTTCTCCAAGGTGTTTTCAGATGAAAACATTCTGCTCATAGTCTTAGAATATCACCAGAGGCCAAGACCAGGCAGAGCTGTCTATCTGGCCAGCTTTTGTCTGGGAGCAATCCCGGGATAGATGGAATTTTGGCAACCAAATTCCAATTTTTGCCATGGCCCCTGGACAAGGCCAGTTCTTTTCCATAGGAAGGAAGGCACAGAGCCCTGGTGCTTCCAAGGCAGATGAGATGTGACCACCAGAAGCCCAGGCCAGGCAGATCTGGCAGGTTTTTCTTTTGTGAATACCCTTGCATACAGGAAATTTTTAGTGGGGAATACCAATTTTGTCCATGGGGTTCTGAAAAGAGAGACAGTTCTTTCCATAGGAAGGAAAGCATGGAGCCCCAGTGTTTCATGGGCAGATGAGAGGCAGTCCTTGACATTCCAAGATCTGCCAGACCTGTCAGGTCCCCCCTGGGAGGCCAAATCAGCCAGAGTTGTTCCATTTTCCCCTGGTTCTATGAGGCCCCACAATGTCCCAGTGGCTCCGTTGCTTCCATGAGTCCCTGAGGTGTCCCAATGGCCCCGTGGTTACACGAGGCCCTGAAGGGTCCTAATGGTCTCCATGGTCCCACGAGGCCCCACAGAGCCATGGTGGTCTCTTGGTTCCATGAGGCCCTGGTGTCACCATGGTATCTCAAAGTGTCACAATGGTCTCCATGGTTCCACCAGGTCCTCACAGTGTCCCAGTGGTGTCCATAGGAAGGAAACAACCAAGCCCCAGTGTTCCAGGGGCAGGTGAGGGGCAGCCACCAGAGGCCAAGGACAGCCAGATTAGATGGGTCTGGCAGATTTTGTCTGGGAGCACTCTCTGGATATAGGGAATTGTAGAGGTGGAATACCAGTTTTGGACATTGATGCCTGGAGAAGAAGGACAGTTCTTTTCCATGGTAAGGAAAGCACGGAACACTGGTGTTTCAGGGCCAGATGAAAGGCGGCCATCAGAGGCCAAGGCCAGCCAGAGCTCTCTGTCCTGGCAGCTTCGGTCTGAAAGCAGCCCTTGGATATAGGGAATTTTGCAGGTGGAATCCCAATTTTGGCCATTTCTGCATATATCTATGATATCTAGGATGGTTTTTTTCCACGGGAAGGAAAGCACAGAGCCCAAGTGTTTCAAGGGCAGAAGCAGAGAGAGAAGGCTCCTGAGAGGCCAACTCAGCCAGACCTTTCTCTCCTGGCACCTTTCATGTGGGGAAAATCCTTCGATATAGGGAATTTTGGAGGTGGACTCTCAGATTTGGCCATGGGCACCAGGATAGGAAGAAGAGTTCTTTTCATTAAGATGGAAAGTACAGAGCCCCAGTGTTTCAAAGGCAGATGAGAGACAGCTCTTCAGAAACCAAGGCCAGCCAGACCTGTCTCTCCTGGCAGCTTTTGTGTGGGAGAAATCCTTGGATATAGGGAATTCTGGAGGTGTATTCCCAACTTTGGTCATGGGTGCCTGGATGTGAAAGGTGCTTTTTTCCCATAAGAAAGAAAAGCACATTGACCCTGTTGCCTTCTCAAGGCGTGGCAACCTGGTTCTTAGTCCGGCACGGTGGCCCAAACCCCAGGGTCACTCGGTCCATATGCTCCTGACACCAACGTGGTGGACAGCAAATGGCGTTTATTGAGGGGTCACAAGGGTTTTTATAGCTTGGGCAGTCAGTGTCCTTTCCTTCTGCTCACGTCCGGCTGGGTGCGGCCAGGTACGGAGCAAAGGTTGACTGCAGGGGGGGGGATGTCCTGACTGACCGTAGAGCCCGATTTCTTCCGCACGCAGATCCCTAACTCTCCACAGCATCCACACTGGAAAGAGGCCCTACGAGTGTCTCCAGTGTGGGAAGAGGCTTCACACCAGCTCCAATCTCTTCCGGCACCAGCAGATTCACACAGAGGAGAGGCCCTTACAATCCCCGATTGTGGGAAGGAATTCAGAGACAACTCCACCCTCATCACCCACCGGCGCATCCACACTGGGGAGAGGCCCTACAAGTGTCCCCAGTGTGGGAAGAGCTTCACCCAGAGCTCTCACTTGACCAAACACCAACAGAGGCACCAGTGAGGGAAGCCCTGCAAATGCCCCAATTGCGGGAAGAAATCCATGCACCGCTCCAGCTTCATCCCCCATGGGAGGATCCACGTTGGGCAGAGCCCTGCTGACCCACATTCAGTGATCTGTGCTGGGAGGACACCTGGCTGGTTATCCTTTTGGTTTAGCCCCAATTTCCTCTTGATTTTTCTTTAACACTTAAAAACACCTGGAATAGGACTAAGAAGAAAAATTTATCAAAGATGTCTAAAGTTCCATCAGTTAACAGATACTTGAGCAGCAATTTATCATTTTGGGACATATTCTGGAAGATTTGTGGGTTCTTGGGGGATTTCAGGAAGTGTTCTCCCTATCTTTGCACTCCAAAAGTCAAGATGGATTGATCTGTCACCTCAAAATGACTCAGTCCCACTGAAAACACCTCAATCTTACCCTCAAGGGGCTCAATCCCATTATAAATTGCCTTGTTCCCACCTCAAAAAAACTCAGTCCCATGCTAAAATTACTCAATTCCACAGCCTCCAGGCTGAGATGGGACTGGATACAGATTGGGAGAAGTGGCATCCAAATTTGAGGGTGTGGGATCGGGATTGTGGAGGGCAGGGTGTGTGGGATGTATTTTGATAGTAAATGAAATTTTCAGAACTATTAGTTTCTGTCCCATTTATTTTCCATCAGTTCCAGTTATGTTTTTCAGAGTGCCACCTTCGCAGCTGATTGTGTTTGTGTTCTCCTTTCTCTCCTGCCTTTCTTTGCCTGCTCTGTTTCAATCTCAGTGTCTCACTTGAGCCAGGGCAGCTCCCACCAAAGACCCTGCCCTGATTTAATTCCCAATCCATGAGCTACAACAGCCATGGGTGAAGTTATGAAGGCTGGCAGTGAAATGTCACTGTAAGATCTTGCTCCACTTGGCCTTTGGCTCCTTCTTAAGAGCTTTGCCTCCCAGGGCAGGAACATCTTTTCCTGGCTGGGAACTGCCATTCCAGCCCCTGAGAGTGGGTGCCGTGGATCCCAGAGGGGCATTCCCGAGGCTCCCAGGGTGCTGCTCCTGCCGTGCCTCCCAAGGAGCTGTGCAGGGCCAGGGCACAAGGTCCAGCAGCTCTGTTGGTTCTGCGGTGCCACAAGGGCCCCTGGTTCCATGAGTTTCCCTACTGCCAACAGCAATTCCTTGGCTCCCATGATGCCCTGCTGTGTCACCGTGGATATTTGGTGCCCTGAAGTTCTTCAGTGGCACAATGGCCTCCCTCACTCCATGAGCTTCCGCAGTGTCCAAATGGCCTCCTTGGATGGGTAGTGTCACCATGGACCATTGGCTCCATGCAGCCCCACTGGGTCACAATGGACACCTTGGTTCCATGAGGTTCTGGGGGTGTCTCCATGGTCTCCTTGGATCCACAGTGTCACAATGGACCACTGGATCCATTTGGTCCTGCTGTGTCACCATGGCCCCTTGGTTCCATGGACCCCAGGGTCACAACTGACTCCTCGCTTCCATGTCACCCCCTCAGTGTCCATATGGCCCCTTCGTTCCATGAGGAACACAAAAGTTTTGTAGAAAAATTGAGCAGATCCTGCTGAACACAGCTGGGAACATGTGTTTGCATTCAAGAGAGAGGCTAAAGGTCAGGATGGCACCAGCAGCTTCCATCTGCAACAGAGTTCCAGGGAAAGGACAGGGATAGAGAATTCAGCTGGAATTCTCAGAGAATTCTGGTTCCAGAGATCATTTCTGCTCACACTGTCCTTTGGAGAAAGGTGACACCATTCCAGGAAGCCTGGACTGAGCAGGTGGTTCCTGAGTGGGGTTTGTTGTTTCAAAAACCTGCTCAGGCTTTTCCATTCTTTCCTTTCCCACAGGAAAACTTCTCCTGGCCCTGTGTGTGGGCAGAGCCCTGATGAGAGCAGGTGGGACATGGTGCAATGGGCTGGGACATGGAGCTGCAGAGCTCAGGGGACAAGGTTCTGCTGCTGGGCACAGGGATGTCAGTGCCAGGTGGGCCAATGTCAGACATGGTGAGGCAGGGGGTGAGGAGCAGCTTGTCCAAACAGGGTCAGCCCTCAAGGGGCTCATTCTTCTCTGTGCCCAGACCTCCTAAGGAGACATTCAGCATCAAGGTTACCTGGGGAATGCTTCTATCAGCTCTTCTCTGAACTGGGAAAAAAAAAAAATACTCACTTGATTAAAGAAAAATTTTCATGAGGTGCATTTTAATATCTTCATCCTTAAAGGAAGTCCAAACTGACTCCAATCATCTGCACAAGCCCTGGAGACTTGAAGATTTGGATTTGGGGCTGGGTCCAGGACCCTCAGGTGCTGAGAGAAGGCTGAAGAAAGTGCTCAAGGAGTCAGAAGCAAAACTCCAAGTGCCTTGGAGCATGGCTGGGCCCCAGTGAGGGCAGGGAGTGCCAAAGGCTGCCCAGGGCCTGGTGAGAGCAGATCCTTGAGGCCAGGATTGCAGGCAGCCAAAGGCTCTGAGCAGGGAACTGCAATGCTGAGCAAGGCCTGGGCTGGTTGGGGGAACAGAAAGGCCAAGCCCAGAGCCCAGCCTGGGACAGCAGGGCCTGTCCCTCACGGGTGGCTCGGGGCTGTTTGTGGGGCAGTGGGATGTGAGGGGCAGCAAGGACAAATGTCACAAACCTGTGTGACACTCCAGATCCTCATGGAACCAATGGGCCAGTGGGACACAGTGGGAAGTTGTGGAACCAAGGGGATCATTGTGGCACTGTTGGGGCCCATGGAACCAAGGGGCCAGTGGGACACTGTGGGGCCTCATGGAAACAAGAGGCCACTGTGAGCCTGCAGGGCTGGAACACCCCAGAACACTGAAATGCTGGGGATAACCAAAGGTTCCTTGACTTGAGTTTGGTGCACAGGAGAAACACCAACCAGATATTCTCAACACAGACAGATGCTAAAGAATACTCTTAATAGCAAGGGATCCACAAGGATCATCAAGTCCAGCTCTTAAGTGAATGGCCCACTCAGGAATTGAACCCACAGCCTCAGTGATACCAGCACCATGCCCTAACCAACTGAGCTAAGAGGTCAAAATTACACAAAATTTTACTGGCAAAATAGAGACAATCAAGGAACTTGGGCTAAGCATTTAATACAACATCCACTTCAACATAAAACTCTTATCAAAGCATTACCGTCATTTACTCAGCCCATTTAACCTAAAAACATTTACCCTTAAGATGTTAAGTTACCCAAAAATATTCCAGGTAAGTAGGATTAGAAGAAGAAATAGAGGACAGAAAGACAGAAGATCTACAGAAAGACACACACATAGGTGCCAAGTGCTGGGGTTCCAGCATTGCCAACAGAGGAACCCCATTAGAAGGCAGGATCCAGACCACAGGCTGGCCTCGTGCTCCGGCTTTTAGCCCCCTGGGTCTTCATGGGCCTGCCCCTGGGGTGGGACTGCCAGTCACTTGCCCAGTCAGAGTCAGAGTAGCACCAGCTCTGCCTGTTGTATTATTGATTGGCAGCTCTGCCAATCAGCAGAAAGTTGTAGCATTGTGTGTGTTTTATATGGGTTATTGTAAAGCTGGTTAGTTTTTATAAGCTAAGATTTTCGTTTGACCCTCAGTTCCCCCCACGTTCTCCCTCCTAATGGTTTGTTCCTCCCACCTGTTACCTGTCAATCATTGTAACCATCTCCTCTATGACGAGAATCTTTTATGTCAATCATCCCTCACCTAGCATATGATTTTTCTCCCAAGCCTCTTCCCTCCCCTTGGCCCTTCCTATTGGTTTAGTTGTGTCTCTCGCTCCTCCCCTGGGCTTTTTTCATTGGTCCCTCGTGTCTCCTTCCATTACCCCCTTCCCCTTTTTAAATGCCTCCCTAACGGCTTTTCCCTGACACCGTCACTGGCCCTGCCTGGGTCAAATAAAGCGCCATGGCATCCACACACATGTCCGCTCCTTCATTCCTTTACCGCAGTTCTTCGCAGTCCTGCTCTCGTCTTCATCACCACGCCGCAGACGGAGCCACTACTCAGGATTCTCATGGAGAACCTGGGAGTGGCAGGACTCGTAGTCTCCACTGGTCACTCCGAGAGCGGCTAACCGCCCTGTCAGCTCCAGTGGCCACAGAAGCAAGTCTGTGAAAGTTACCACTCCTCCTGCTGTGTGATTGACAGCTCTGCCAGGGCTGGCCTGGGGGCAGGGCTCTGTCCCACCCCAAACCAAGGCCTGACCCGGCCCTGGCCCCACACGGGCATTCCGAGCATCCCAAGGTGTCTCGGGACATCGATCTCATCCAGCCTCTGACAGCGACCACGGTGACATTACAGAACCTCATGGAACCATAGGTCAGTTGTGACAATGGAGATCCAAGGAAACTATGGTGAGACTGTGGAATCCAGGAATCACGGAATCAAGGAAACCATTGTGCAAATCATGGGCCCTATGGAAGCAAGGATCAGTGATCAAACTGAGGTTTGATTGTGATTGATTTAAAATAGAAACAAGGAGCCATTGTTTCACAGCAGGTCTGCGTGGGACCAATGGACCCTTGTGACTCTGTTGGGGCTCATGAAACCAAGAAGCCATTGTGACATTGCAAGACTTCATGCAATCAAGGAGAATACAGTATGGGGTGGTAGTATGGGGACCCATGAAATCAAGGGAGCATGGAACAGGTCTGCCTGCTTTGGCCTCCTGGGGACTGTCTGAGCGGTCCCCCTGAATTTGGCACGCCAAGGGCCACTTCTCATCTGACTGTGAAGCACTGGGGCTCTGGGTTTTCCTTTCTATGGAAAAGAACAGTCTTTCTTGTCTAGGCTCCAATGGCCAAAATTAGGATTCGACCTCTAAAATTCCCTATATCCAAGGGTTACTCCCAAACAAAATTTACCAATACAATCAATTCTGGCTAGCCTCAGCCTCTCGGGACTGCCTCTCATATGACCCGGGGCTCGGTTCTTTCCTTCCTATGGAGACCACTTTGACACTGCAGGGCATTTTTGAGCAAAAGGGCATTGTTACACTGTAGGAACTTGTGGAACCACGGGGATCATTGTGACACTGCGGAGCACCATGGAGCCAAGGGACCACTGTGACACTGTGGGGCCTCATGGAACCAAGGACATCTTTGTGTCTCTCTTGGGCTACATGGTCCCAAGGGCCCAGTGTGAAGCAGCAGGGCTTTGTGGAACCAAGAGGCCATTGCTGCATTTCAGGGCCTCGTGGAGCCAAAGGGCCATTGTGATCCTGTGGGGCGCTGTGGATCCATGGAGAGCATTGTGACATTGTAAGGCCCCACGGAATCATGGAGACCATTGTGACACTGTGGGAATTCATGGAACCAAAGGGCCGTTGTGATCCTGTGGGGCACCGTGGATCCATGGAGAGCATTGTGGAATTGCAAGGCCCCATGGAATCATGGAGACCATTGTGACAC
Organism: Zonotrichia leucophrys gambelii; assembly: GCF_028769735.1. Classification (NCBI taxonomy): domain Eukaryota; kingdom Metazoa; phylum Chordata; class Aves; order Passeriformes; family Passerellidae; genus Zonotrichia; species Zonotrichia leucophrys. The sequence goes on from NW_026992717.1 coordinate 7,489, forward strand.
TGTGGGGCCCCATGGAACCAAAGGAACATTGTGACCCTGCAGGGTCCCATGCTTCCATGAGGCTATTCTCACACTATGGGAAGTTGTGGAATCAAGGGAATCATTGCTGTACTACTGAGCCCCAATGGAACCAAGGGGCAATGGTGACACAGCAAGGCTTCATGGAACCCAAAGGCCATTAGGGCACTGTGGGGCCTTGTGGAACTATGGAGACCATTAAGATCCTTAAGGACTTGACTAAGCAAGGGGCCATTATGACACCTTAGGGCATCATGGAAGCAAGAAAACCATTGTGACACTGCAGGGCCCTGTGGAACATGAAATAGGTCTGGCTGCCTTGGTTTCCCTGGGGTCACCTGACAGGTCTGGCTGACCTTGGAATGTGGAAGGCCACTCCCATCTGCCCCTGAAACACTGGGGCTCTGGGCTCTTCTTTTTATGGAAAAGAACTGTCCATTTTTTCCAGGTATCCGTGGCCAAAATTTGGATTCCACCTCCAAATTTCTGTGTATCTAAGTATTCCTGCCAGACAAGTTGCCAGGACAGACAGGTCTGGCTGGTCTTTGACTCCTGAGGGACAGCACTTACCTGTTTTCCAAACACTGGAAAGGGCTCTCAGCTTTTCTTTTTATGAAGAAACCTTGTCATGGTTTGAGCCTGGCACAGAGCCAGTGCCCCCCATGAAAATGCCTCACCCTGGTGTCTGCTGTGAGATGTGACCAGGAATAAGCAAAACAGGCTCCAACTTAAACATAAAGAACACTTTATTACCTAAAACTACAGGAAAAAATAGGGAAAGACTATAAGAAAAAAAGAAAAAAAAATTGAAAACCTTACAAAAAAACCATTTTCCTCCTCCCCCACCACCTGACTTTCCCAATCCAATACATTCTCCCAAAACAACTGCCCAGCCTTGGCCCCACACGTTAGTATACTCAAACTGCAGTTCATGAAGAGGAAAGGAGTCCTTCTCGTTCCATAGGCTTCTCCTGGAAACACACTGAAACCTCGTGTGCTTCTTTGTCACTTCGGCACCGCCCGGAAAAAAGTCCCTTTGCCGCTTGTGACATTTTCCTTCCATGCCCAGTGCTCTCACCACTGCGCATGGCCAGAGCTGCTTTTAGGGTTGTCTTTCAAGGATGCCTTGTCTCACTCCAAAAAGGCACAGTCTCTGCCTTTGGGACATCTGTCCCCCCCATATTTTTCCAACCCCCTGGGGCCGGGGGGTCCTCACGAAGAACCTTCCTGGTTTTGAGGCACTGCCTCCCCCTAAATGCAGTCTGTGTCACAGGAACAACTGAGTCCATAGCCACGAGAAAAGTCCAGCCAAAAGGCCACTCCAAATCATCTCTCCCCATCCAATCATCTCCACATTCTTCGGGCCAGGTCTTTATCTTATCTCATCTCTTATCTCCCTTCTTATTCAGCTTCGAGGAGGATTAGCATTTTTGCAAGGCCCCAATCATGCAAGAAAGGGTTAAAAGTTTTCAGTCTCTGTCTGTCCTGGGACGAGATGATACTCCCACACGTGCTGCTGCTGCGGCCGGCCGGGCACTCTCCCTCCCCCCTTCTCCTCCTGGCTGGCTGCCATCACATTCGGTGCCGCCGGCTCTCTCTCTCTCTCCTGGGGGGGGGGGGGGGGGGGCTGGCTGCCCGATGTCTCGATGTCTCTTGGGGCTCCTCCACCCTTCCATCCTTGAAAGCCCCCTCAACCCCCCTCTCTGTCCAGGCCCCAGGCCTACCGCATGGCCGCCCCTCCCCCGCCCAGCAGCAAGGCTGGACGGGGGGGAGATCTGACATCCTCGCCGCCGATGTCCAAAAGAGGAAGTGCCAAGGGCAGTGCCTTGCTTTTAACCCCTGTGTATTCTCGGAGGTGTGTCCAAACCCCACTGGCCACACCGGACGCCAGTCTCAAACCCAAAACCTTCATTGGTTTGACCACAGCTTCCCAGAATTCCCACTCCTTCCTGGTCAAACCACGACAAACCTCCATCCCTCTTCTCCAGACACAAATGTTTTAAATTAGGACTCCACATTCATAATTTCAAATATCCAAGAGTTGCTCCAACCTAACCTGCCAGGACAGACAGGTCTTGCCTTGGCCTCTGGTGGTTGCTGTTTATCAGCTGCTGAAACAGTGGGGTTCTGTGGTTTCCTTCCTATGGAGACCAATGGGACATTTGGGAGCCTTGTGGAATGAAGGGACCATTGTGACACTGTAGAGCCTCGTGGAGCCCAGGACATCTTTGTGGCTCTCTTGGGCCACATAGTCCCAAAGGACCAGAGCAAAGCAGCAGTGCGGGAGTTGGCCCGGCTGTAACTCAGAGTCAGCCACATTTTACCCTGGTAGAACTGGCGTGAGTTTCAAGCCCTGGGAATCATTTCTTTAACTTCGGGTGAGTTTGAGAGTTCCCCCACAAGCCTTTAGTGTTGTTATGCTAAGTTGTCCAAGTTCTCCTCCCCTACTAGTTACTTGTGTCCCCTATATGGTTATTGTTCTAGAGTGTTCTACCCTCAAGTGTATATATTGTTGCTTCGCCTTTACCTTAGGTCTTTGAATCCCACCCCTCATACTGTGTTCAACTTTTCCATGTTAATTGTTTTTCACCCTGTTACTAAAGTTCTTTTTGAGCAACTCCATTGATCCTGCTTGTTGTAGCATTGGGGGGTAGGACGGTTGGGACGGATGGAGATGAGAGATGTCTGAAGCCAGGTCTTGGAACTTGGGGATTGTTGCAAAGGGTGTGGCAGCAGGAGCCTTGTTTGGAACTGTCAGCCACAGCTCAGAGTAGGCCCGAAAGAGAAGCTCAAAAGAGGCACCCAAAATGGATGCCCAAAAGAGGAGGGGAGTTCCTGTTACAATACAATAAATCTTCTTCTGTGCTGCATATTCTAATTTTCACTAAACAATATAATACAAGATACAAATCTTATAGCATTTACAAACAGCCTATTAGAATCATTACATTACCATACTGTGTTACATTTTAAACCATAAAAACTACTCTTTGGACATCTTCTACCAAACTAGTAGGGTCTGCTCTGACCTTGGACCTGTCTGCAAGCAGGAGGTATTGTTTCATCAAAAGAAGATTACCTTCAGCCGGCCATACTATTGTTTTGTATTTGTTCAGTAACTAAGGCTTGGTATCTCAAAGCTTGCTTTCATTTCAATCTCGCTTATAGTTTCCATATTCTCAAATTCTTTTGCCAGGCAATCATATTTATAAGGCTTTTCTGTTTCATCTTCCGCAGCATCTGCTGCTTTTCATTTTCACCACCCTTGCCCTGAAGTTGGGGAACCAGAATGGTTTGTCACAGCCAACCTCGTTGAGACCCTTGGCGCCCAAACCTTGAGACCCTGATATTCAGTCATGTCAGCTGAGGTAAGCTGATGGATAGGCCAGCGCTGCCCGGGATTTCTGATTGTACTGGGCCCGAAGATTCATCATTGCTTCGAGGGACCTTGGCCAGGATCCACAGAGACAACGATGGTCTCACCTGCGTAGGATTGCAGGTGGGTTTGGGGAAATGCAGGACAATTATCACCATTTTGCCACTGCGTTTTTACAATACGCATCCACATCCAATAATTGATTTGAAGTGTTCCAGTGGTTGTTCCACCTGAGGCGGAGAAAGAGAAAAATGGACAGCCGGATTCCCAAAGTAGAAAGGAGCATACAGGGATGCTTTAAGTTAATTCTCACGGATCATGCCCAAATATATTCAAAGAACAAATTAAAATAAATCGTGAAGTGGATTATTAAAATTTCTCCAGATGCCCTTGAGCCTGACCATCCTCCCTCCCTCTTGGGTCCTCCATTTCCTCTACCACAACCTTCTCTTCTGCCCTGAATGAACCTCCAGACTCCACCCCCAGAACTGTGGGTCATGCCCCACTGTCAATCATTCCACCTCCACCCTGGGCCATGCCTCCAGAAGGCCAGCCTGGAAGTCTGCTATCCTAGATCAAGGCCCTTCCTCCCCAACACCTGACAAAATGGCAGTGCCCTTTGCCTCTGCCTCCAGAAACAATATAACCCCAGGATCAAAGATACTAAACCTCACTGTCACACTACTTCTAATCTGAATGTTTCTGCTCTGAGTTATTCTTCCTCCCCAGAGGACAGTTTGGACTCTTCAGAGCCACCTCACCCCTCAACCCCAGAAGATCCCTGGGAAAAGAAGAAGACTGGAAAATAGTCTCGAAATTCCACATTGCCCTGGTATGTTATGAAAGTAGGGGGCAGAATCCCAGCTATCAGCCATTGGTTTACAAGGAAATCAAGGATCTGTGTAGGGCAGTTAAAGACCATAGAAAAGACTTAGCTTGTTTTAATGGACAAATGAGGGCCATGTTTACAGCACATCTTAACTCCCTATGACTTAAAAAATATTATGATATGACCATGTTCTTGTCACCTACAGAATACACCCTGTGGGAAGGGAGACGAAGTGTTTACTTAATCAATTAATTGCAGACTATGCTAATAATGAGGCAAGGGTAGAATTGACAATCAACCATCTAGCTGGAGAAGGACAACACAGCCTACCAGATGATCAAGCAGCAAGTATCCCTAGAGAAGTATTGGATGATATGAAAGAGATGGCTTTGCAAGCTTCAATCCAGCTATTGGATGGTAGCATTCCCAGTGTGGACTACCTTGGGTGGCTGCAGCTAAAGCTTTAGGACAATCAGACCATCTTGGGTGCCTGTTAAGTAAGCAAAGCAATGCTACCTCCCTCACATTGAGTGACCTGATCTCAGACATAGAGGCCATCGGACATACTACCTTGCAGAACAGTGATAAAGTTTTTACTCTGGGCACATGGGCATGGCTGTGTAGACTCTGAGGGCATGTGTTGCATGAACCTCTCCAGCCACAGTGAGTCAATCCAGAAGAGCATTCAGGTACTGAATGAAGAGTTCAAGAAGCTTCAAGTGGAAAACAAAGACTCGTTCATTCCAATGCAAGGGACTAAAGGGTTGGATGATGTCTAGCTAAAACAGGACATTTAACTCTCTTAGTGGTTGTTCCTGTATTGTTAATTTTCCCATCTTTGTTTGGATGCTTTTTGAAAGTCTTACAAAATTCTTTCAGTTCCATCTTTGTTATAAAACAGAAAGGAGGAAGATACCCAACACAGGCTCCTCATGGACTCCTTGGAAGACAGAATTGGAGGCCAGGATGGCACAAAAAACTCTCTGAGACTCAGTGTGGGAAGAAAAAATCCTTAAAGTACCTAAAAGTATTCTGAAATCCAAAAAGTATTTTAAAAACCTCGAGTATCTCAAGGCAATAATGAGCACCACTGAGTGTCAGTACAAAGCTCTCCAGGGACTCATTAAAGCCGATAATTGGGGCCATGATTGCACAAACCTCTCACAGAGCCTGTATCAAAAGGGAAACACCAAGTACCTTAAAATAACTGAAGTACCTTGAAGCATTAATGAGTCCCACTGAGTATTGTTACTGATAAAGGCTCTCCAGGGACTTATTAAAACACAAAATTGGAGGCCATGATTGCACAAACCTCTCAGAGACTCCAAGGCAAAAGCCAAACCCAAAGTCCTTTGAAAAACCTGCAGTCCCTGCAGGGAGCATGAAGGAGCCCCCAGGGCCATTGCTGAGCAAGGCTCCCCAGGGACTCCTTCCAGCAGATCCTTGAGGCCACTGGGATGTGGGCTAGGGGGGGATGCTGAGGGCAGGACAAGGGGCTGACAGTGCCCAGCCTGGCTGGGGCTGTGCCAGGAGGCTCCAGGGCCTCAGGACAAGGTGTCTCCTCCCAGCCCTTGGTGGCACAGACCCTGCTGTGGCCCAGGGCACCAAGACTTGGCTTCTCTTTGTCCCCACCTGTCATCACTGCCTGCAGTTCTCTGCTCTGCCTGGGGCCTGGGGACACTTTCTCCATTGTGTCCCTCAGTGGGACCCATTAAAAGTCCAAGAAACTTTGGAGTTGGATTCTGACTTGGAGTTCTGGAGAGGTTTCTTCAGCTCCCTCTCAGGGACTGATGTTCAAGGCCTGAGCACAAAGCCCCAGAGGCTCATTAAAGTCCTTGTGCTGTGTCTGTGCTGCTGAGCTGGGCTGGGCTCCTGGCACAGAGGCAGCTCCTGGTAACCAAGAAGAGCTTCAAAAGCACATTTCTCTTGATGAGCAGCTCTTCTGCCAGCCCAGCAGGGCTGGGGCACTGCCTGCAGCCACCCCGGGCACAGCACAGAGAGCTTCAATCAGTCAGGGCTGGGAAGGTGCTGAGAAGTGCCTGGGGCAGAATCACTGCCAGCCCCTGGCACAGGAACCTCTGGCTGCAGGACAATGCAGCTGCAGCTCCTGGAGTGATCTCCGAAAACTGGAACATCCCAATGCCTGCAGACCCTGTGAGTACAACTCTGGGCATTTCTGGTGCAGGGGAGGTGGAATACTCATGAAGCTCTGACATGCACAGGGGTTCTGCTAAGTCATAGAATATTTCCAAGAAGGGTTTTTTGACAAAAATTCAGAAATGTCCTAAGAGTTTGTATTCAGTTTCCCACGATTGGAGACTAACAGGAAGGGAGGGTTAAATATTAAAGATAGTATGTATTATAAGTTATGAATTTGGACAAGTACTTGAGACATCTGAACTGTTACTTTAAGTGATCCATGGGTTCACAGGAGATCCCTAATGTGCTTTCAGCCACTCTGCCCATGGACAGCACCAGCATCACCTTTGCTGGACCCATCAGGCTCAGTCTGAGCTCTCCTTTCTCCCACCTGCAAACAGAACCTGCCCCAGCCAGTGCCCGGAAACAGGCAGGGTTCTGTCGGGCCAAGGAGAGGGCACAGAAATTTGGGCTCTGTGAGTGCTGGCAGGGAGAGCTCAGGCACAGTCAAACACCTGCAGGAGGAAAATCTCCAGGAAGCAGAGAGAAGATCAGGCAATGAGAGAAAACAAAACCCAGCAATGCTGTGGCAGGGAGAGTTTAGAGATGCCCACAGGATCCCCTCCAGTGCAGCCCCTCCCTCTGAACAAGCCCCCTCCCTCCTGTGCCCCCAGCCAAGCCTCTGCCCTCAGGGCCGGGGCTCCAAGGCGTGCAGCCCCTCCTGTGCAGGCAGAGCTGCAGCAGAGCCGTGGGGCAGCTCTGCAGCCCCGGGCCCAGTTCCCTCTGCAGAGCACAGGGCTGGGAGCAGCTGCCCGGCCCTGGGGGCTCTGGCAGGGGGCACAGCTGGCTCAGGGTGAGGCTGTCCCCAGTGCCCGGCTCTGGGCAATGCAGTCAGGGCAGCCAGGGAAGGAGCTGCATCTCCCTTCATCCAATGCCATCATAAGAACACTTGGAAGTCCCTGTGAGATTTCAGTCCAGGCTGGGAGCTTCAACCCATAATGCAAACCTGTCCTAGAGTATCTCAGAGTTTTAAGATTGATGGGGAAAGACAGAGGTGTTGTGACGCTGAAAATGCTGCTGGGTTGGTGAAATGAGCAGAGAGAGTCCTTGGCTACAAAAATGGAACTGGGCTGTGGTGGATCCATCTGCTCTCAGCAGTGCCTGGGGTTTTTAAGAGAAACACGGGAGTGTGAACATCCTCCACCCGAGAAAAGTGAAAGCCCAGAGAAACTGCGAACAGTATGAAGTGACAGATCATCTGCCCCCAGTTTCCACTCATTATCTTGCCTCAGGGAAACCACTCCGTTCTACCAGAGGGCAGCAGAAACGCTGAGGGTTTCTGATATCCAAGAATACCAGGAAGTACATGGAAAGAGCTTAAAAAGAAAACATCAGAACTCTTAAACACAAGAGCATGTCCATGTGTGTTATAAAGGAGGGTGTGTGGGAAATGGCTTTGATTTTGGTTACAAGTATCTCCTCTAACTCTTCACTGTCCTATATTCCATGAACAGGTCCCCATGTGCAGCCCCAGCAAATGTCCAACAGCAGCTCCATCAGGCACTTCCTCCTGCTGGCATTGGCAGACACGCGGCAGCTGCAGCTCCTGCACTTCTGCCTCTTGCTGGGCATCTCCCTGGCTGCCCTCCTGGGCAACGGCCTCATCATCAGCGCCGTAGCCTGCGGCCACCACCTGCACACGCCCATGTTCTTCTTCCTGCTCAACCTGGCCCTCAGCGACCTGGGCTCCATCTGCACCACTGTCCCCAAAGCCATGCACAATTCCCTCTGGGACACTAGGAACATCTCCTACAAAGGATGTGCTGCCCAAGTATTTCTGTTTTTTTTTTTTCTTGCAACAGAGATTTGCCTCCTGACCATCATGTGCTACGACCGCTACGTGTCCATCTGCAAACCCCTGCACTACGGGACCCTCCTGGGCAGCAGAGCTTGTGCCCACATGGCAGCAGCTGCCTGGGCCAGTGGCTTTCTCAATGCTCTGCTGCACACAGCCAATACATTTTCCCTGCCCCTGTGCCATGGCAATGCCCTGGGCCAGTTCTTCTGTGAAATCCCACAGATTCTCAAACTCTCCTGCTCCAAATCCTACCTTAGGGAACTTGGGCTTCTTGCTGTTAGTGCCTTTTTATCATTTGCCTGTTTTGTGTTCATTGTTTTCTCTTATGTGCAGATCTTCAGGGCTGTGCTGAGGATCCCCTCTGAGCAGGGACGACACAAAGCCTTTTCCACCTGCCTCCCTCACCTGGCCGTGGTCTCCCTGTTCTATAGCACTGGCACATTTGCCTACCTGAAGCCCCCCTCCAAGTCTTCCCCATCCCTGGATGTGGTCCTGTCAGTTCTGTACTCAGTGGTGCCTCCAGCCCTGAACCCCCTCATCTACAGCCTGAGGAACCAGGAGCTCAATGCTGCAGTGTGGAGACTGATGACCCGATGGTTTCAGGAACATTAAACTGCTGGCCAGTATTTGCAAATCACTTGTAATAAAAGTTATCTTTGATACTTCTTCTTGGTTTCATTTCAGAGTTCCTTTACTTTTGTTTTATTTTGTTCTTATTGTCCAAAAAGAAATTTCATTGTTTGTTCCATTGGTCATTTTGTTCCTCTCCACCACCCCTGTAGCCACCGACTGTATCAATGAGGGGCTGTGTTCTTGGTGCCTTTAAATGAAATGATGATCTCTCCCAAAAAAGTTTTCAGCAGAAAAAAGCAGAACTTTTCTGTCCTTTTGTTGCCTTCTCTTGCGCTGCAGCAGCAATATCTGTGTGCACAGCTGGGGGCAGATCAGTGCTGGCCCAGCAGCTGTGCCCAGCAGCAGCAGCAGCACTTGGTGTTGCCAGTGCTGCTGCCGTGGCCCTGCCCCGCTGCCCTGGTGGCCCTGGTGTTGCTGCAGGGCCTGAGTGCTCTCGGGGCCGGGCACAGCCCTGGGGGTGGCAGTGCCGGGGCTGCAGCAGGGACAGGCCATGGGCACTGCTGGGGCAGCGCTGACACCTCAGCCCAGGCCCTGGGGGCTCCAGGCTCCTTGCCCAGGCTCTCTCAAGAACACACCCAGGCCAATGCTCAGCACAGAAAAGCCCCGTGAGCAGCCCCAGGCTGGCTGTGGGCAGGCTGGGGGCAAACAGCATGGCTGGGGCTCTGCAAGGGCCCTGGGGCAGACGGGAAGGAGCAGCAGAGCAGGGGCTGATCCATCCCCAGTGCGCTGCACAGCCCAGGGCAGCGTCCCAGAGCGTCCTGATGGAGCTGCCAACAACATCCCCCCTCTGCAGCCCTGGCCTCTCCCCCAGCTCACACAGGTGCCCCATCCTTGCAGGCACAGACACGGCAGCACTGGCTCAGCAGCCCCTGTTTGCATTGCACACAGCAGGGAGAGCACCCCCATGCTGTTGGTGTGGGGACATGAAGCTGAGGGAGCACAAATGCCATCAGCCCCTGGGGCCAGCAAGGGCTGGGAGACACCAGGGAAACCACTCAGCTTTGTCCTGGCCTCTGCAGTCAGCCAGAGAGTTTGTTCCCATCAGCTGGGAGTTTCCTGTCCTACTGCAGATGCTGTTTCTCAGAGCCAGGGTTGCCTGGCAGCCACACCCAAACTGTACTGAGCATTTCCTTGCCTTTACCTTTGCTTTCGTTACTTTTCCCTGCAACAAATTTGTTCTTTTTGCTCATCACAGGGGGCTTAGAACTGGACACAGCACTCTAGGTGCTGCCCAACCAGTGCGGAGCACTTGGGAAGAATCCCTGCCCTGCTCCTGCTGGCCAACCGTTCCTGATCCAGGCCAGGAGCCATTGGCATTCTTGCCCAGCTGGGCACACTGCTGGCTCATGTCCAGCCTGCTGTCCATCTGTCCCTGCAGGTCCCTTTCTGCCTAGCCGTTCTCCAGCCACTCTTTCCCCAGCCTGTAGCACTGCAGGGGTTGTTGTGACCAAAGTGCAGGACCCAGCACTTGGTCTTGTTAAACCTCACCTTGTTGGATTTGGGCCCTGGATCCAGCCTGTCCAGGGCCCTGTGCAGAGCCCTCCTACCCTCCAGCAGATCAACACTCCCTGACAACTTGGTGTCACCAATATTCCATGAGGCCCCAGAGTGTCCCAATGGTCTCCATGATTCCATGAGGCCTCCCAGTGTCACAATGTTCCTTTTGGTTCCCTGGCATCCCTTGGTGTCACAATCTCACCGTGTCCCCCAAGGCCCTGCAGTGTCGCAGTGGATCCTTGGTTCCATGAGGTCTGGCAGTGCAGCAATGCTCTCCTTGATTCCACAGTGTCACAATGGCCTCTTGGTCCCAAGGGCCACCACGGTATCAAACCTGTTTCCTTCATTCCAGGGGTCCCTGAGGAGCAGCACTGGCCCCTTGGTTCCATGGGGCCCTGCAGTGTCACAATGGCCCCATCATGACACCAGGTCCTGCTTTGTCACAATGCTCTGCATGGTTCCACAAGGCCCTGCAGGGTCACAGAGGCCTCTTGGTTCCATGAGGCCTCAGAGTGCCACAAGGAATTCCTTGGTGCTGCAGTGTCACACTGATCCTGTAGTGTCACCAGGGACCCATGGTTTCATGGGGCACCAGAGTGTCACAATTTTTCCCTGGGTTCCCGTGGTCCTTGCAATGGAGCAATGGCCCCTTGATTCCATTGTCCCCAGGCTCTCCTAAGGGTCTCCTTTGTTCCGCAGTGGCCCAATGGCCCCTTGGTTCCACAAGGCCCTGCAGGGTCACAGTGGCCCCTTGATTCCATTGTCCCCAGGCTCAAACAACTGCTCCATGGCTGGTTCCAGAGAATCACAGAATGAGCAAGGTTGGGCATTGAATTCCAGCACACACCTCAGCTCTCTGATGATCCCGGCACCATGCTGGGCCCTGTTTCAGACTGGAGCAGAGCAGATGTTGATGGGACAGGAGCCCTGCAGGGCTGTCAGGGACCTGCAGCTTGCAAGGTGCTCTGCTCTCCCTCAGGTGCTCTCGGAGAGATCCAATCCCAGCTGGGCTCCTCAGGGCACAAGTGGCACTGCCTGTTCATGGGCACACAACTGATATCTGCCTGGAAAGGAGCAGAGGTTTTAGTACCTGTTAGTTCCATAATATACAAGCAAATCTTTATTCTCTGGGTCATTTGAGTACTTTTAAGAAATGGCAAAGTTTTCCCACCAGGAACAGGGATTTCCTGGAGGTGTACTGATGGCAGGAGGAGAAATACTGATCCTGCCTTCTACTGGTGTCACCAATATTCTGTTTATTACTTCTCCCTTTTCCTTCCAGTGTTTTCAGCTCTTCTGTTGAAATGGCCATGTCTAAGGACATTTCTTCTTTTACAGCAGGTGGATCTATGTACTTCTACTGCTCTCTGATTTCCTCCTCTAGATGGTCTCTGGTCATTCAAGTAGCTCTCAACTGACTGGCTTCATGCTTTGAGCTGGAAGAAATTGCCCAATATTTCTGTAGTTCAAATAAATGTATAATAAATATAATTTTAATTGTGTTTTTATCCATCAAAGAATTACCTTATGTCTTTGTCTAAAACTGTTCAGGTACAGAAATCCCTTGGGGATGGGGGACATGTCAGATGCTGCTGGGACATCCCAGAGAGCTGAGGAAAGAGCTGTGATGGTTGTTAAACTGTTCAAATGTCCAACTTCTGTTTGTTGACAAGAAACCTTTCTGTGCCTCTGAGTGTCACCAGGCCCTGACCCCAAAGGACACAAACCTGATGAGTTGTGGTTCCCACTGCAAGGGCTGCACTTGGACCTTGGCTCTGCACAGGAGAGCTCTTCATCCCCTTTCTCTCTTTTCATCCCTCTGGGCATGGAGGGAGCTCCTGACTTCAGCCTGTGACTCGTGTGTGCAAAGAGCAAATCTGGGCAGAATTGGGGCAGGGAGGGTTTGGGGGGGACCTTGGGATCTGTGCTGGGCAGAGAAGGTGTTGTCCATTGCTCTGAGACTGTTGGCTGTGGAAAGTGGATTTAATATCCAGCAGAGGAATGACTTTTGCATTTGATGGAGCTGTGCCTTCCCTTGGCTTTGTTGGCTGTAAAGAAATGAACATCCCTCTGTGCCTCGGGCAGCTCCTTCTCCAAGGAAAGCAGGTGGGAGTTGGAGCCAAGGAGCTGAAAGCTGCAGGTGCAGCCTGGGCTGGAGGGAGCTCAGATTTGCACAAGGCTGCTCTGAGTGCCAGGGCTTGGATGGGGAAAATGGTGGGGTGGGGGTAGGGACAGAGTCTGATTGATTGTCAGCCATGAAGGGTCTTGATTTTCATATCTATTCAAACTGCATGAGGAGGTACTTGGATTCTGTGTCAACTGGACATTGTTATTAACAAAGGAAAAAAAAATGGAAACAGGACCTAAAAAATGTTTTCTCAGTGTCTTTTTAAATAGAACATATTCAGTTGAATGCACTTTTGAAATCTCTGTCAGTAACTACCAAGGATTAGGAAACTGAAATCAAATGATTCCCAGAGGCTTTGGTTGTTAAGGTGTTCTGAATGTTAATGAGCCCTGGGACACTGAATTCCTGCACTCAAGAGCTGAAGGCTGAACAAGCCTCTGCAGCAGGAAAATTCAGCAGCAGCCTCCAAGGTGCTGAGGATGTCAGCAGCCCCCACTGAGGCCATCCCTGCCCAGAGACCGTGGGGGAATGGGCAGACAAGGAGAGCGTCCCTGGGGCTGGGGCAGCACAACTCAGAGGCACCAGCGGCTCCAGCTGGGCAATGGAGTGTGGAATGTGGCTGGGAAAGCCCTGCCTGGGCTGGGCCAAGCAGGACACACAAGCCCTGACCCCTAAACGCCAAACAATTCTCTCAAGGAGACATTTAAAAAGAATTACAATTGCTTGTGTACTGTGAGTTGGACTCCCTAGAGATACACGAACTGGAGATTCTCAGGAACTCAAAACAACAAAACAGCCTTTACTGGCAACTTTGGAAAATCAGATAAACTTTGGCAAAATGTTTTTTATGACACTGTAGTGGTTTTGGTTTGTTAATTATAGATCTTTCTAATCTTGAGATTTCTTAATTCATGTACTGATGAGTATGTTGGGTTTCAGTGCTGGTTAATTATATATGTATTTATCTTGTTGTGAGATAGAATTACAAAAAAGGTACAGTAGGCTTAAAATTTTAAAAGGGTATAAATAAAAATTTATTAAAAGTAAAATTAAATAAAAGTTAGCAAGAATTAAAATAAATTTTTTCGAGTACTTTTTTTTTTCTTCACATCTTTTTCATTTTACTGAAAATGTAAAGAAACTAAACTAAACATTTCTAGTCAGTTCACTATTTCTAGAATCTACTTTTTTAGTTTACTGTGGGGAGAAGATTTTCTTGTTAAGTTTATGGAGATTTTTTTACAAGAGGAAAAAATAGGTTGTTTTTTGTTCTTAGTTTTGTCATGAATAACAGTTGTCTGGGGATCTGTGTTATTGTGATGTTTTTTTATTGCTACAAGCTTTTTTACAGCTTGTTGATGGGTCATGTCAACTTAAGGGGTATTGTTTTAAAGATGAGCTGTTTAAAGGTAAAAGTTTTTATTATTTTCTTTTAAAATTATTTTTATCTCTGACAATAGAGATCTTCTCTCGGGGATACTGGATTACAGTTTTTTCCCCCTGTTTAAACTTTTTTGTAAAATTACAGTTATTTTAACATTTATTTATTTAACATGCAGGTTTTTTCTTTGATTAATTTGAAATATTTTGATTAATTTGAATTTTTTTATAGTTTTATGTGTTATAAAGAAAAAGAGTTTTTTCTTTTACAGTTTATAAGAAGATTTTAGTTTTAAGATTAAGGTATTTTTTTTTTCTTTATTGGGGGAGGGATTTAACTTTTTACTGAATTTTATGGTTTTATTGGGTTTTTTAATATATATATATATTTTTTTTTTTTTTTTTTTTTTTTAGTTGAGGGAGGATTGAAGTATTGAAAGTATTTACACCTGACCCGCTGATAACTTATGGGGGAAGTTGTGGTTGAGTTGTATTAGGATTGCTTTTATGACTGCTTTGGGGCTTTTTATTGTTTTTAATATTAGTTGTAGGGTTATTTTGTATGGGTTGTAGGTTGTAGGAGTTTTTAGTTTTAATTGTGTTGGGGGAGGGGACTTGATGGTAAGATTTTAATTGCTGTGGCCAGCTTTGTTCTGGTTGGGGTTTTGTAGCCTCTTTTGTTTTCCTGTTTGGGAGTTGTTGGGGTTTGGTTTGGTTAGAATGGGGCTGATGGGGGAGGTGGCCTGCGGATGGGGGAAGGGGCTCGGCCCATGGCAGGGTTGCTTGGTTTGGTTTGGTTTGGTTTGGTTTGGTTTGATTTGGTTGGGTTTGGTTTGATTTGGTGTGGTTTGGTTGGGTTTGGTTGGGTTTGGTTTGGTTTGGTTTGGTTTGGTTTGGTTTGGTTTGGTTTGGTTTGGTTTGGTTGAGATCAGGGCCAGGGCCAGGGCCCGCTGCTTCTTTGTTGACTGGAAAAGAAAGAGGAGGTTCCTGAGTTTTTTCATCTTTTCACAGAGGCGTGTTCAGTATCTCAGTGGTTTAACAGATTGTCAGTTACACAAAAAGGTTTGTATTACTTTTAAAAATTCTTCTTATGTCAAACTACAACAGACATTCAATCAACAAAAAACACTTCTCAAAGCATTGACTTGGCCCATTCAACTTCACAAACTCTAAGCCTGTTCAATTTAATGTTAATCAAAATTTGAAGGAGCACAGAAACTGAAGAAGACACAGAAAGAGAGCAAGGCAAAAAAGATACAGAGGAGCACACACAAAGCTACCAACTCCTGGATTCCAGCACTGTTCAAATGGAAATTCTATGAGGAGGTAGGGTCAAGATGTGTGTTTGCCTTGTGGTCAGCCTTAAAAACCTCTTGATCTTCCGGGATCCCTCCCCGAGGTGGGACTTGGGCTCATTTGGTCCCTCAGGAGCTGGGCTGGGGCTGCAGAGGTGGCTGTGGAGCATTGCCTGTGCTGTGCCAGGGACTGGCAGCCACTGCTGGGCTGGGATAGAGGCTCTGGGGGGATTGGGGTTCCAGGGCAGGGCAGGGCTGGGGTTCCAGGGCAGGGCAAGGCTGGACCTGCCCCTTCCTCCCCCACACACAAAATGTTTCCAGCCAACAATCTCCTCCAGTCTGTCACAACAGGGAATGTTGGGAATGTTGGAGGTGAAATCCCAATTCTGGCCATGGGTACCTGGACTAGAACGACAATTCTTTTCCATAGGAATAAACGTCCCAGTTCTTGGTTCATTTCTGGTTTGATTGCCTGGATTTTGTTTTGTTTTGTTGCTGCTTTGTTTTCCTGGTGTGCCTGAAGTGTTCGGTCAAGAGCAGAGTGAATCTTTCCAAGGAACTTTGTGCGGCTGCCCCTTAATATTAAATCTGGTTTTTGCTGCTCCCTTGCTGGGGATTTTTTCAGCGCTCTCAAGCTCTCATTGGTAACAGGGTGAAGGAGCCCTGGCCCAGGCTCTGGGGGACACGGGGACGCTGCTGGGGGGTCCCTGTCCCCCTGTGCCACCCCCAGGGCCCCGGCCCCCCGTCCCCGTGTCAGGCTCTGGGGTCGATCTCGTGGAACATCCTCTGGGGGAGGCTGCGGGGCCGGGGGCGGGGGGACCCGGGGGGACAGGGGACCCCGCTGTGCACGAGCAGGGTTGGACTGCTCTGGGGGGAGCTGTGAGGGGGGCCGGGGCAGAGTGACCTCACACAGCCCCTGTGATGTGACATTGCCCCTGTGATGTCACACAGCTGTCTCTTTGATATCATACTACCATTGTGATATCACAACACCCCCTTTGATGTCACATGGACTTTTCTGTGTGTCAAACTGCCCCTGTGATGTCACAAAGCTCATGTGATGTCACAGAGCCAACTCTATGATGTCACCCTGTGATGTCATACAGTGCTGCAATGTCACAGAAGACTGCGATGTCACAAAGTCACCATGTGATGTCACTCTCTATTCTCTGATGTCACAGTCTCCTCTATGATGTTACACAACCACCTTGTGATGTCACAACCTACTCTCTGATGCCACAGAACCACCCTCTATGATGGCAGATTCTGCTCTATGGCTTTACACCCTACTTTGTGCCATGACAGCCAGCTCTGTGATCTCACAAAACCCTCAAGAACTCAGGAACAATGAGACACTGAAGTTTCTTGTACTTTGAAGAGATCTTTGTCAGGGATACAACTAACAAAATGTCCCGATGTTCCAGTCAGAGCAGAACACTGGAGGCAGTGATGACAGCTGGGGACAAGCAAGGCAAAGGTGTCTCTCGTGCTGAGCAAACCTGGATATGTTTGAGGAATGCCAAGGGCCAAGGCCTGAGCCCCAGCCCCTGGCCAGGCAGATCCTGTCCCTCCCTCCTTGCTCAGGGCTCTTCCCGGGATGGGCACTGGCATGTGGGGATGTGCAATGGCAAGGGCAGGAGCATGGGGCGGCCCCTGCCAGGCTGCTGAGCAGGGACAAGGAGGCAATGAGGCCCCAGCCCTGCAAGGGTCACTTGTCTCCTGCTCCTGCCTCAGGCCCAGGCCCAGCAGCCATGGCCAAAGTGCTGCCCAAGTTGGCTCTGGCAGGGCTGTCTTGCAGCTGCTGCCCATCCCTGTGCCCTGTGCAGCCCAGGCTGTCCCACGGTGTCCCTGCCCTGCGCCTCTGTCCCTGCAGGCTGTCGGCATCCCCCGGCTGCCCCACCTGGCTGGGCCCTTCCTTTGCTGACAGCTCTGCCCCCTGCCTGCCTCTGCCTGCCCACACAGAGCCTGGGGCTGACCCAGACTCCTTCTGGGGGCTGTTTTGCACCCCAGCCCTGCCCTGGGAGGGAAATTCCTTTGTCCTTCTCTCCAGTCCTGATCTCCTCAGTGGCAATTTACATTAAGTTTTTCCATTTTTTTCTCCTTTTTACTATTATATTTAAAAGATCCACCATCTCTGAAACCTCCCTTCAATCCCTCCCAGGGCTCTCCTCTGCTGTCCTCAGTCCCGATCCCACTGAGCACAGAGCTCCTCTGTCCCTTTACAGTGCTCGTGTGCTTGAGGCCATGATGCACTGAGGTGCCTGGACAAGAAGGAGGGTTCTTTTCTACAGGAAGGAAACCACAGAGCCCCTGGGTTTTGAAGTCCGATCAGAAGCAGCCTCAAGGAGGCCAAGGCCAGCCAGACCTGTTTGTCTTCAGAGCTTTTGTCTGGGAGCAATCCTTGGATAGACAGAGTTTGGGAGGCCAAATCCTAGTTTTTTCCATGAGAACCTGGACAAGAAGGACAGTTCTTTTCCATAGGAAAGAAAGTACAGAGCCCCAGTGTTTTACAGGCAGGTGAGAGCTGGCCCTCAGGAAGCCAAGGGAACCTAGACAGTCCTGGCAGCTTTTGTCTGGGAGCTATCCTAGGAAATAAGGAATTTTGGAGACAGATTCCCAATTTTGGCCAGAGACGCCTGCATCGAAAGATGTTTTTTTCGGTGGAAAGAAAAGCACATCTCTCCAGTGTTTTGAAGGCAGATGAGTGGTGGCCCCCAAAATGCCAAGGCAATCCAGAGGTGTCTGTTCTGGCAGGTTTTATATAGAAAGAATCTTTGGATTTAATCAAATATGGAGGTAAAATCCTTATTTTGGCCATGAACCCCTGGAGGAAAATGAGAGCTCTTTCCCACAGGAAGGAAAGCATGGAACTCCAGAGTTTTAGGGGCAGATGAGAAGCAACCTTCAACATGCAAGGTCAGCTGGACCAGTCAGGCCAAGCCAACCAGACCTCCTTGGGGCCCTGCAGCACCACAATTGTCCCGTGGTTCCATAAGCCCAATAGTATCACAACAGATCTTTGTTTTCATGAGGCCCAGTGACACCACAAGCAGCGGTCTTGGTTTTGAAGATGTGGGAATATGCTCTGAGGCCAGTGCCCATGGTGCTGGTCTCTTCCGCCCGAATTTTCTTGATGAATTGGCAGACCAGCTGTAGGAGAAGGGCAAGAAGCCAGAGATGTTGCAGGGAATGCTCCAAGCGCGGTGCCAGCAGGCCCAGCCCAGGTGGGGATGGCTGCAGGTACCTGGGCTGTTCTGCGGAAGAGGCCACGGGCGGGGTCCTGCTCTTGTGTGCGCTGCAGGGCTGCACCTGGCAAAGAGCGAGCGCAGCCAGAGCTGAGGGGCTGCGGGAGAGGCCAGGGAACACAGCCCAGCCCTGCGCTCCCCAGGCAGGGAGAGCCCCGGGATGCCCCAGGGGATGGAGCACGGCCCCTGCGGGGTGTCTGCCCGGCCCCTCTTCCGTCCTGTCCGTGGGCATGGGATGGGATTGGGTGGGATGGGATAAAATGGGATGGGATGGAATGGTGCCAAGTTGGCTGCAGGCACCAACCCTGTGGCCCAGCTCTGCCACTCACCCTCCTGCGGCAGCTCCAACGGCATCACCTCTTTGGTTTGATGTGCTGGGGCAGCTCCAGGGCCTTCTTCCTCCTCTTTCCCCCAGGCCACCTTGGGCGCTTTCAGGGGTCTCTGCTCCATGATAATGACTGGTTTTGTCCTGGGGCTGCCCCCAGCCCAGCCAAAGTGGCCCAGCTTGGAAGGAATCCCTGGCCCCAGGTGTCTAAGACAGCCCAACAGGATCTTTAGGAAGGGCTCAGACCATCAGCAAACGCTGCCCGGCTCTGCGGGCTCAGTCCTATCCCCATATCTTCCCCTGAGAGCATTTGAATTTTTAAATGAGAATCATTTGAAGGGAGGGGATTTACATTTTCCATTTCAGAGAAGCCTTCTGCCTTCATTAGCAGACACCTCTCTCTTAAACCAAGACAATTGTTTATCATCTTGCAGATGCGCAGTTGCCGGGGAGCCCCGTTTTACAGCAGGGGCCTGGAGAACCATTCCCAGCAATTGGGAAAATCCTAGGTGGTCCATCCACCCACCCATGAGGTCTCCAAATGTGCCCTGAAATTGGGTCCAGCTCTTAGAGGCCTAAAAGAGCAAGTCCAAGGGACTTGATGATATTTTTTGGCCCAGAAAGCCCTGCAGCTGATGGCACACTTCACAATCAGCAGGGGACACAGCCAGGCCAAAGCCCAGACCTCTGCTGGGAGCCTTTCTCCTCAAATACCCTTCCAGTAGACCTCCATGCAAGTCACTTGGGAAAGTTTCTTCCAATGATACACACTGCACAGGGTTATGTGAAAGATTCTAAAGCAGCTGCTGTGGAGTCAAAGAGCCAGCACTAAGAGTCCTTGTCATCTCTTTGTAGCTAAATCCCACTATGGGGGATTTGAGGGAGTTTGGACGAGCTAGACAGCAGGCCTCTGAGTTTTTTAGATGATGCCGTTGTTTTTTTCTTCTCTTCTACATAGACAGGAAGGGTGAGTTTGGCTCACATCTGCACTGCATGGCTCACAAGGCTGCAAGACTTGTAGTTACAAGAGCTTTGAAGGATTTCTTGGCTAAGAAGACACTGCCAACAAGGATATTTATGTTTTGCAGCCAATCCTTCAACATTTTGTCTTAGGGACTCATGCTACAGTGTAAGCTTCCTTAGCCAATCATGTTATGACACACAAACCTACAGCACTGCATCCTAAGCTTCTTGTTTACCATTGTAACTACTTTTTTTTTCCTAGATCCTCAGCCCTAAAACTCTAAACTTTCCTCCACTTCAACCTTCCTCCCCGTGTCTCTGCTATAATAAACTACAAATGTACATTCTTGCTTCTAGCACCTAAGTTTGGAAGCCCTTTCCAAGGTCTCCCATGAAATCCTGGGTTTAATTCTAAGCTTTGCTGACAAGACCAAAGGTCTGAGATTTCCCTGCATTTGGGTTTTCAACAACACTGATGCTGATAGTTCCACAGTGCCCAGGATCCGTCTTGCAAGTCAACTCTGGCAGTAACAAGGTGGGCAGCTGCCAGGGGGCGGCTTGTGGCCTCTGACAGCCCATTGCCCAGGGCTTGCCAGCGCCCCAGCCCCTCAGGGGCTGCCCCAGCCCGGCCAAGCTGCCCGGCAGCAGCGCCGCAGCCCCACAGCAGCTCCAGAGCAGCCCCATCCAGAGGCACCTGGGAGCCCTCAGCAAGGCAGCCAGCAGCACACGGGCAGGAGGACACGGATGGTGCTTCCTGCCTGGCACAGGGCTTGTGGCCATCTCCAGGCACTGCTCTGGCAGGGATCCCCACAGCTCCGGCCCGTCCACTTGCTCTGTCACAAGCACAAAGGCTTCAGCAGAACCACCACAGGCCAAGGGGCTTCTGGCATTTCCCCTGCAACACTGCACACCTGGGCATCTTGCTGAGCCCAGGCACCCTTCTCCTCCTCTTCCCCTATGCCCTGCAGACCCTGGGCAGCAAAAGAAAGCTCCTGGGAGTCTGTATATTATAACACACTCTATATTTATATACTAAAGGAAAAACAAGAAGAAGAAAAGAACAATCTTAAAGAAATGGAAAATTCCCGCTGGCTAAGGTGGCCTCAGCAGACAGAGGCATCAGCTCTCTGCAGAGCTCCAGCAGCGCAGCCAGCTGAGCCCCGACAGACGAGGCCGTGTCCTCCATGCCTAGCGGAGATGATCTTGCACCCTCTGGAAGACGGAATATCGCTCACTCTGCAGTGCCTGGAGGACATACAATGTTTGACGTGCCACGTCTGACACTGCACTGCTGGTGTCCTCCGTCAGGTGTTCAAGGGCTGAAAGAGAAAGGAACAGAGCCATGGTCAGATCCCGGATCTGCGAGGAGCCGAGGAGATCCCCCTGCCCGGGCCATCCCAGCCGGCTCTAGCCATGGCCAGGAGGGAGCAGGGACCAACGGGAGCAGCCCGAAGCTGCTGGCCACGAATCCCCCAGGTGGCCCTGAAATCTCTCTGTGCTCTGCCCACGCTGCCCTTCATCCGCACAGGGAGCAGAGCCCTCCGCAGCCGGGGCAGGGCTTGCAGCTCCCCCGGCAGCCCCCGCTGCCAGCCCGCTGCCCTCACTCACCATTGCAGATGAGCCGAGCTCTTCCTTCTTCCCCCTCAGGTGCCGCCCGGCCATGCCTGTGAACACAGAGCCTGTCACGGCCCCAGCGGCACAGCTCCCTGCCAGCGGCGCTGCCGGCGCTGTGGCCACACGGGCTGCTGGCCCGGCAGGGCTCAGCCCGGCCCTTGCCGCACGCTGCCGCCCCAGGGCACGGCTGCCAGAGGGCGGCAGCAGCAATGCCCAGGCCAGGCGGGGCTCCACGGCGCCGGGCCCGGCTGGCGCTGCCGGGGCAGCAGGCGGGGCCGGGGCCGAGCTGCGGCGGGCCGGGGAGGGAGCCCGGGCTCGGGACTCACCCATGAACCTGATGGCTGCCTCTCGCAGGGGCTCCTGTGGGCTCTGCAGGTAGGGCAGGGCCCGGCGCAGGTGCTCGGCCGCTCGGCTCCTGTCCTCTGCCAGCTGCAGAGAGCGGCAGGAGGGAAGGGTTGGCGCGGGCTCAGCCCCTGGGCCGGGCGCTGCCTGCGCCCGGCCCCGGCCTCCCCTGCCCGCACAGCCCTGAGGCGCGGCCAGCGGCGGCCGGCGCCGGGCTCCCGAGGGGAGGGGGCAGAGGGCCGGCTGCTGCCCGGGGAGCCGCGGTGCCGGCCCGCCCCGCAGCCCCGCCGGGCCGGGGCTCCATCGTGAGCTAGGAGAAGAGCCCGCCCGGCCTCTGGCTGCAGCACCGGGCAGGGGCACAGCTGCCCGCCCTGCACACTGAGCACTGCGCTCAGGGGGCTTCTCCGGGCTGACGCTGGGGCTTGCAGGCCCTCCTTACCAGGCGCTCGCTGAACTTCCACAGATTCTGGTTCTTCACCAGTCTTTGAAGATCCCTTTTTTTCAGGAACTCGACCACAGAAAGCAGCGTTTCCTGAGAAGCCTGGGGAGCAGCAGAGACTTGGAGATGGCCCCACAGCGCAGGGCGCAGGACCTGCGTCCCTGTGCCAAGGCCTGGAGGAGGCTGCAGCTCGGCAGGTGCCAGAGCAGGAGGCAGCCGAGCCCCCTGCCAGGGGAACAGCAGCAGCCCACAAGTCCTCACCTGTGCCACAAGCCGCTTCTCATCATGGCAGTGGAAGAAGAGGGGCAGCAGGCTCTGGCAAAGAGGTGTCTTCAGGGCCTTTTTTTCCTTTTCCCTTTCTGGAAGAGTCACCAGTGTTCGGAAGAGCAGTATGGAGAGCAGCTGCACCTGGCTAATGTTCTGTATGGAAGGAAGAAATAAAGACCTCAGCATCGGCTGCACAGGGCTCAGCCTGGCACAGGCCTGCAAATTCACAGGGCACTAAGTGTCCGGACAGCACCCAGTGGCAGTGGATGGGAGCAGTGAGCCTTACGTGGTCAAAGAGTGGCAGGAGCGCCTCAAGCAGCTGCAGTGTGATGGGGCTGGGCATCAGCATGTCATTGTCCAAGATGATAAAGCTGAGTAGCATGACTGTCATGCTAACTCTCTCTCCATCTGCATCCTACAGGAACTCGACAAGACTTTCAGTCACGCTCCACATTTTTTCAGCCCGTGTGGAACACAAGTTTATGAAAGGCCACCCTGCTGCCGCAGGGCCCAGAGGCCAAAGGCGTGTCCCGAAGCACTGGGGCAGCTGAAGCGGGAGGCAGGAGAGCTGGGAGCAGCTACCCCAGCGCCCGAAGCCCAGACAAGGCCAAGCGACTGCGTTGCCCAGCCCCACGCTGCCTGCACGGCTTCAGCCACTGCCTCCTTCTCACCATCAAGGGATTCTTGCCCAGCACTACGAGGCCTCGGAGTGCCAAGTAACGCCTGGCCATGTGCTCGCTCTGCAGGTTCTGTGCCAGGATCTCCAGAACACTGTCACTGCATTCCCTCAAGTCCAGGCACTCGAGGACCTGAAAGGCACAGGGCAGTGACAGGGGAGCCGGCTGGCAGGAGCCCGGAGCTGCACAGGGCTGGGCCCAGGCAGCAGCACAGGGCATGGGCACCGTCCTGGCAGCTGTGGCTGCGAGAGGGCAGCGAGCTTCCTCCTGCATTCTCTTTATGAATTTGCAGACAAACTGTAGGAGAAGGGCAGGAAGCCGAGGATGTTTCGTGGAGTGCTGCACACACGGTGCTGGGCTGAGCAGGGACAGCAGGCCCAGCCCAGGTGGGGGTGGCTGCAGGTACCTGCGCTGTTCTGCGGAAGCGGCCACGGCTGCATTCCTGCTCTTGTGTGCGCTCCAGGGCTGCATCTGGCAAAGAGCGAGCGCAGCCAGAGCTGAGGGGCTGCGGGAGAGGCCAGAGAACACAGCCCAGCCCTGCGCTCCCCAGGCAGAGAGAGCCCCGGGATGCTCCAGGGGATGGAGCACAGCCCCTGCACGGTGTCTGCCCGCCCTCTTCCGTCCTGTCCGTGGGCATGTCCCCAGGGGATAGCATGGCGTGGCATGGCATGGCATGGCATGGCATGGCATGGCATGGCATGGCATGGCGCATGGCATGGCAAGGCATGGCATGCATGGCACCAGGGCTCAGCACCAGTCCCACAGTCAGGCTCTGCCACTCACCCTCCTGCAATGGATGGAACGGCACCACCTCCTCAGTTTCCTGTGATGGGGCTCCATGGCCTTCTTCCTCCTCCTCCACCCAGGCCATCTTGGGCACTATTGGGGGTCTCTGCTCCATTTCTTTGACTGGATTTGTGGCAACTTGCAGGAGGGATGCCCTGGAAAAGCTCCAAGTCACCAAGTGCTGCAGTTGTGCCTGGAAGGCACCTTCAAGAGAGAAGCCTCAGGAAGGCTGCAGGACAGCAAGTCCTGCACTCGGTCTCAAGGGCTCCTGCCACAAAGACAGGAGACTCCTGTGAAGGACTGTGGTCTGGCCTTGAGGGCACCTGCACCAGAGAAGCCTGAGGGAGACCACGGGTCAGCAAGTCCTGTGGTCTGGCCTCGAGCTCAGCTGCAGGAACAAGGCCTCGGAAAAGCACCGGGTGTGATACGAACGAGTGCGCTGTTGTCAAGGTCCGCCCGAATGAACGGGTGACGGATGATTTTTTGGTGCAAAAATAACCAACAAGGCACCGGGGCTTTGCAGTAACAAATCAACAAAATGCAATTGTATTGATAATAACCACAACTGAATATGCGTTTGTTTAGGGAATCTGGGGAAGAAAAGGGTAAGACAGGGGAAGGGGGAGGAAAGAAGGTGTTGTTGTCCTTCGGGGGTCCAGCCGTCAAAACTCACTGGTGCACGTCTCAGGAAGATCTCAGAGGACGGTCGGATTGCACCCCAAAAATATACCGTTTTTCGTTGGGGGAAGGGCGGCCAAAATTAGGTTTCCATGGAGGGGAAAAGAATAGGAAGAGAGAGGAGGGGGAGAGGTTATTCCATTGTTTTCATGGCCGAATGCTCACAGGTACTTTATTCTGGGCAGTTTTCCCCCCCTCCCCGAGAGGGGGGGATGGGAGTCCCAGTCTCTGGAAGGGGGTGCCAGGGGGTGCCAAGGAGGTTTCTTGTCTTGTCTTGGCTCCTTTATGAGAGGATTCAAACTCTGTTTGTCTGTCATGGTGGTTGCAGGCAGGCAAGAGGGGTCTTCTCTTGGAGGGGGGAGCCACCCCAGAGCTCAGACCAGCCAAGTCAGGAGGTAAGGAGAAAGTACAGATCCATTGTTCAGAAAACAGCAGCATGCCCCTTTCGAATACAGCATGGCATGTTCTGCAAACACCACATGTGAACACACTGAATAAGCATGAGACTTTCTCTCCCATCTGGCTCAAGAGTTTTTAACCTTTTGGTGGTCTTTTCTCATGACAATTGTGAGGCAAAAAATGAAAGATTTTCGGATAGACTCTCACACCCAGGAGCAGCCCAGCACCCTCCAGCCCCTCCTGAGTCCAACATGTCCTGTCCTCTGCCCCCGAGACCCCTGGACATACACTCTAAACAACACAGACATTGACCCACCTCTGCAGGAGTAGCTGATGGCCCCTTCTTCTATTGCAATAAAGAGATGGAACTGAAAGCCAGTGTCTGGGTGGCAGCAGCAGCAAAGCCCAGCCAGCAGCAGTGCTGGCTGAGCTCCATGGCCAGGAGCAGCCGTGGATGCCCATGGTGTGGGCAGGCAGGAGCCAGGCAGGGGCTGCTGTGACCAGCGGCGGGGTCCCGAGTGTGGAGAGTTTTGTCAAAGAGTGGCTTGAGGAGAGAGGACACAGCCGAATTAATTTGGGAAAGATGTCCTAACTAGGCCAGAGACAGGCAGAGGCCTTTTTTGCGTCTGTAGCAGGATAGAGAATGGAAAAGTACAAGACCATAGTTAGTTCCAAATCTTGCAGGTGTGAGATAATGTGTCCTTGATTCTCTCAAAACATGATAAAGAAATGGACAGTGAGGCAGGAGAGATAGAGAACGTAGTCTCAAAGGAATGTGGATGAGTTAATGCTATAGTTTAACCAATAGATTGCTTGGCTTACAGAATATTCATAAGCTTATTATTTGCTGTATAAGTGTTTGATACTTTTTCAATAAAGCGGGCCATGATGAACCAACTGGTGTCCTGGTCTCCTTCCTCCGACACATGGTGACCTCGAACGTTGAACCCCTCGTCTCGAAAAAAAGAAAAAGGGAAAAGAGCACGCCACGGTCAAGGAAGTTGGAGCTGGGTCTCGTTCGCAGCCGAGACGGTGCCGGACCTTTGAAGCACCCTTGGGGTTCACATCGGTGACTCAAGCCACCCACGTGCGGCCGGAGCCTGGAAAGCTGCAAGAGCGCTCACGAAAAATTAATAAGAGGTATGGATAGGCAAGCCGCATAGGAACTCTTTGCCGCGTATTTAGAAAGGCGAGGAGTAAAATGTATAGATTTAAAAAAGGAGCTCCCAGGGTTGCTAGCCTATGGTTATGCTAGAGGAGTGTTTCTCAACCCACACACGTTCATGAACTTGCTGAATGGAGAAAGTTTCGGGATATACTGTGGGAGGCGGTGTTAGAAGATGATAAAACAGCAAAGAAATTGGGCAAGCTATGGCGTGTAGTACATAACTCATTACTGCAACATGTTTCTGAGCGTAAGGCGGCAGAAACGGCGACACAAGCTCATAAGAAGAATATAGGCTATGGTTGTGAGGACGACCCTCTCGCGCCTTCGGTAAACAAGGTGTTAATACCATTGGATTCACAACAGGGTGGAATGCCGGATCAGGTTACAGGCGCGGCGGGGCCGTCTGCACCTCCTCTGTCAGAGGAGGAGGAGGACGAGCTGGGGGCTAGAGGGAGAGGGGGGCGCGAGCGAAGCCCGCCGCCTCCCCGTAGGGGGAGAGAGCGGAGCCCACCGCCCCCCGGCGGAGAGCGCGAGTGGAGCCCGCTGCCCCCCTGCAGAAACCGAGAGCGCGAGCCGAGCCCGCTGCCCCCCCACAGGGAACGCGGACTGAGCGTGCTGCCCCCCCCGCCGAGAGCATGAACCGAGCCTGCCACCCACCCCACCCAAACAGCCTGCGCAGAGGCGCCAACAGCGCAGAAGTCTCGCAGAGCCAGGTCATAAACCAGAGCCACTCAGTGACCCATGGTGGGAGATGGCCAAACAAAGGAGGGAGGCCTGGGCTGCTCTGGCAAGGGAGGCAATGCAAATGGGGGATAATGAGGCAATGGAGGCAGCTACCGCTCTAGCTTGCCCGGTCACATACACGCCACAATATGATGCTCAGGGGAACCATACACAGAATTTGGCGGAGTATACCCCATTAGACTGGAAGTTGTTATCTCAGTTGCGGTCCACAGTCAGCCAGTTTGGGGTGAAAAGCGAACCTGTTAGGCAAATGCTGGATTACCTCTTTAACACGCAAATTTTGTGCCCGAATGATTTAAGGGGAATAGTGCGGCTAATATTCACTCAGCAACAGCAATTGTTGTTTCATGCACATTGGCAGGCTTTAGTTAACGAGTCGGTCGGGACACAGAGAGCTCAGGGGGACCCACTGCAGGGGGTGACGGTGGATGAGTTGATGGGCTTAGGGGCATACCTGCGCACAGAGGTACAGTTGATATCAGGACCAGATAAGCTCAGAGAAGCCATGCGGTTGGTACGTGCGGCCATAGAAAGGGTTAAAGAGCCAGGAGGGCTGCCGGCGTACATGAGCATAAAACAAGGGAGAGAGGAATCATTCGGGAGTTTTATTGACAAAGCAGCCGCGGCTATAGACCGGGCCGGTAAAGCAGAATACATGAAGGGGGCGCTATTGAAGCAGTGTGCTTTACAGAATAGCAATCCGGCCACGCAAAGGGTGCTAGCCACTCTGGGAGCAAATTGGACCATTGAGGAAGCATTAGAACGAATGGCATTACAGCCAGCAGCCTCTCAAGTATTTTTAGTAGATGCAATAAAGGAATTAGGAGTAGGGCTGCAAAAGCAAGCAGAATCCGCTCCAAACCAAGTGCTAGCCGCTCTTGCTCCTCTCCGAAACGGCTCAATGGCAGTCACGCAGGGAGGCTCAAAGACATACCCCAGATGTTACCGATGCGGCAGTGGGGGACACATGCGCCGAGAATGCAGAGCGACTGGCTTGTGGTGCCAAAACTGCCTATCCAGCTCCCACAACACTACGGCTTGCCGGCGCCGATCGGGAAACGGCGCCCAGACACAAGTTGCAGCCGTGACATCAGCGCCACCTCCTGTCTGCAGCCAGCAACAGCAGGGAGCCTCGGCTTGGACATATCAGCAGCAGTAGATGTCACATTAATGACAAATCGCCCGGAAAGGATACCAACTGGAGTAAACGGCCCTCTCATGCTACAAGGACAAAAATGTGGAGCCTTACTGCTCGGACGTTCCTCAACATCTATGCTGGGACTATTTGTATTACCTGGGGTCATAGATGCGGACTATACCGGAGAAATACAAATCATGGCTTACACCCCTTATCCCCCGATAAAGATAACCAAAGGACAACGCATCACACAATTGGTACCACTACCACAGATGACATCGAGTATTCCATCACTTACTGGACAGAAGCGTGACGGAAAGGGTTTTGGCTCTACTGGTATTACACTCCTGACTGTAAATCTTCAAGAGAGGCCAAAACAAAGAGTTGAAATTACCCATGGACACCAGAGCATAACCCTTTATGGATTATTGGATACGGGAGCAGACACCAGCATCATATCGCCAGACACATGGCCACAACATTGGCCCCTGCTCCCATCAACAAACATGCTCACGGGAGTAGGAGGACTTACTTTGGCAAGCAAAACACCACCTCTGTCAGTGCGCATTGATGGGCAACAATTGTCTGTTGTGTTTTCAGTCGTTCAGTTGCCCTCTACAGTCTCTTGCCTGATTGGCAGGGATATTTTAACACAGCTGGGGGTGGTGTTGACCAATCAACACCCTTTGGGGTAATTGCCATTGCTTCGACTTTCCC
>NW_026992718.1:0-36118 GCF_028769735.1 Zonotrichia leucophrys gambelii
ATGTGCAATGGCAAGGGTAGGAGCATGGGGCGGCCCCTGCCAGGCTGCTGAGCAGGGACAAGGAGGCAATGAGGCCCCAGGCCTGCAAGGGTCACTTGTCTCCTGCTCCTGCCTCAGGCCCAGGCCCAGCAGCCATGGCCAAAGTGCTGCCCAGGTTGGCTCTGGCAGGGCTGTCTTGCAGCTGCTGCACATGCCTGTGCCCTGTGCAGCCCAGGCTGTGCTACGGTGTCCCTGCCCTGCGCCTCTGTCCCTGCAGGCTGTCGGCATCCCCCGGCTGCCCCACCTGGCTGGCCCCTTCCTTTGCTGCCAGCTCTGCCTCCTGCCTGCCTCTGCCTGCCCACACAAAGCCTGGGGCTGATACCAAAAGGGTTCATTCCATTTTTACTCTGCCTGTGAATTTCAGCAGAGGAACAAGGCATGCCGGGGCTGCTTTCCCAGCAAGGATGGTTGGAAGAGAAGAAGAAGACATCTGGCTCAGGGGTGCAGGGATGGAGAAAACAAGGACTGAATCTGGGAATTTCGGGGGGGTTTTATGGAAATTAGTAAATTGTAATTCACATTTAGTGACTGTATATGAGCAACACAGTGGTAGAATTCCATATCCATGTAAGATTAGGAGTTATGCATGTTGGACCTCAGGCCTGAATAAATGATACCCTCTGAAATAGCAAATTAATGTTAAGGAGCCTTATTCTGATATTTTGGACATTTGGTGACAACAGAGGCTTACAGAACCAAGGACTCAGCTGTGACACTGTGGAACCCCATGGAACAAAGGGTCCATGGTTATGCAGTGGAACCCCATGGAACCAAAAGTCCATTGGGACACAGCAAGGCCTCCTGGAACCAAGGGTCTGTTGTGGCTCTGTGGGGGTTTCCAGAACCAAGGAGACCATTTGGACTGTGGGACCTCATGGAACCACCTGGCACTGTGACACAGGGGGGCCACATGTAGCGAAGAGGCCACTGAGACACTGAGGAACCTCATGGAACCAAAGGTCCCTTGTTACACTGCGGGGCCCTGTTGAACCATTGGAACCAATGGGACCATGGTGACAGCATGGTGCTCCATGGAACCAAGGGGCTATTTTGATTCTGCTTTGCCTCATGGAGCCAAGGAGCCACCATGAAACCTCTGGGCCTCATGGAATCAAGGGGACCACAGTGACACTGTGCGGCTCCATGGGACTAAGGGGCCATTTTGACACTGTGGAACCAAGGAGACCATTGCTCTGCTATGGGACATCATGGAAACAAGGGGGCCATTGAGCCACAGCAAAGCCTTATGGAACCATGGAGATCATTATGACACATGGGACCTGAAGGTACCAAAGGGCATTGTGACACAGCAAGGCCTCATGGAACCAAGGGAACAATAGTGACACTGTGGGGCTCTGAGTGACCAATGGGGCATTCTTACAGTGTAGAACCAAGCTGACCACTGTGACACTGTGGTGCATCATGGAAACAAAAGTCCATTTTGACACAGTATGGCTGCATGAAACCATGGAGGCCATTTTTACACTTTGAAGCCTTGTGAAACCAAAGGGCCATTGTGGCACTTTGTGTCCCTGTAGAACCAAGGAGTCCATTGTGACACTATGAGGCCCTGTTGGGCCAAAGGGTAATTGTGGCACTGTGTGGCATCACGGAACCAAGGGACCATTGCGACACTACAGGGCCCCATGGAACTAAGGATTCTTGGTACAGTGTGGGACTCATGGAACCAAAGTTCCATTGTGACATTGCGGGGCCTCATGGATCTAAGAGGGGACAATTGTGACACTGTGGGACCCAGTGAAAGCAAGAGGCCATTGTGACACAGCTGGGCCTCATGCAGCCAAGGGCCCCTGGGATCCTGAGGACCCCAAAAGAACCAAGGGGCCATTTTGACACTCTGCAGCTGTGGAGACCCTGAGAGGCATTCCCTGGGTTAGGGAGACACAAGAAGCTTCCCTCAAAAGCTGTTTGACCCCATTGGCTCCTTCCCCTTGTTCTGTGTCCCTCAGCCACTCCCTCCCTATTCCCCCATTGGCCCCATCTTTGTACTGCCCCCATGGCACTGATCAGCCCCTTCCTCTGGAGATACAGAAACCTGGACTGCCCCCAGGAGTCCTGCCTTGTGACCCTGAACATCTCACCGCACGGCTGAATTAAACATCTGTGGATACCATGCAAAGGCCCTTTTTGCTTCCCTATCCTGGGCTTTATTAGCAGCTATTCCGGCTGCAACAATGGTTCCTTATGGCAGTGTGGATCCAAGGACACCATGGTGACACTGTGGGACCTCATGGATCCAGGGGGCCATTGTGACACTGAAGAACTTCATGGAACCCAGGGTCCAATGTGACACAGCGGGGCCTTGTTGGAAAAAAGGAACCATTGCTGACAGTACAGAAACTCATGGAACCAAGGGGCTGTTTTGACACAGCGGGGCCACATGGAACCCAGGAGACCAGTGAATTTAGGGACCTCATAGAGCCAGGGTCCATTATGACACTGCAGAAACAAGGAGACCATTGTTGATGCTATGGAAGCTCATGGAATCAAGCAGCCATTGTGACACTCCAGGGCCTCGTTGAACCAGGCAGACCATTGTGACACCACAGAACCTCCTGGCACTGAGGGTTTATTATGACAGAGCTGGGCCCATGGTGCCAATTGTCCATTGTGACAATCTGGATCTGAGGAGACCATGGTGACACCATGGAAACTCATGGAATCATGGGTATATTGTGACACAGCAAGGCCCCATGGAACCACGAGGAAACCATTGAGACATCATGGAACCTCGTGGAAGACCATTGTGACATCATGGAACCTTATGGAACCAAGGGTCCATTGTTACAGTCCAGAACCAAGGAGACCATTGTGACAGTACAGAACCTCAAAGGACCAAGATTCCATTGTTATGCAGTGGGGCTTCATGGAACCAAGGAACCACTGTGACACAGCAGGGCCACATGGAACCAATGGTCCATGGAGATACACTGGATCCAAGGAGATCATGGTTATGCTGTGGAACCCCGTGGAGCCAAGGGGCCGTTGTGACACTGTGGGGCTCCATGGAGCCAAATATTCATGGTGACACAGCGGGGCTGCTTGTGACCAATTGTCCATTGTGACAGTGCAGATCCAAGAGACCAGGGCGACACTCTGGGAGTTGATGGAACCAAGGGGCTGTTGTGACACACCAAGGCCTGGTGGAACCAAGGAGAGCATTGTGGCAGTGCAGAACCAAGGAAGCCATTTTGAGAATACGGAACCCAATGGAACCAAGGATCCATTGTTATACAGCAGGGCCTCATGGAACCAAGGGGCCATTGTGAAACTGTGGGGCATAAGGGAGTCAAGGACACCACTGATACTGAAATCCACTGGATAGAAACTTCTGAACAGAGTTTGGAGTATTTGAAAGCAGGTATTCTTTATTACAGTATGGTGGTCACTTGGGCCATCCTTCCTCCATTGGAGTGCATTAAGCATTGAATGAACAGAGTTATTATCACACACACTGATTATGTATCCATTAGCTATCTCCACTTCCTTTGAGTTTATTTGACATAGCTTCACCCCTTATCAGAAATCCTTTTATGGTTCTTTGGGTTTTTTCTTCAACATCCAGTGTCCTTTTAGGTGGGTGTTCCTTGACCCCCCACTTTTGAGTATGGCAATATTATTGTTTTGCATAACTTCTGCTTTGTCAGCCTTGCAGAGCTGAGCTGGCATCCTGCTTGCATTTTGTGTGACTTCTGTTTGCCAGAGGCACATCCTCAATCAGTTTCTCCAAGGCGGTTCTGTTCTATTGTCCTTGACAAGAGGAAATGTTGTTCTGTTCTCCTGTCCTTGTCTCAGTGCTCGCCCCACATGAGGCATCTGCAAGTCCCCCAACCTATGGGCCTGGGGTGGGCAAGTGTTCCTGGGGAACAGGAATGGGACAGCTTGGCTGGACTGACCCAAGGGATGTTCCATTCCATGTCACACCATTATCAGCAATCAACTGAGAGGCAAGGGGGAATGGGGATAGGGGCTTAATTTCTTAAGACATTATTCTTTCAAAACAGCACCTACACATACAGAATCCTTTCCTGCCAAAAGGTGGTTAAATATTTTCTGCTGATAGGAGATTTCTTGTGAATTTGCTTTTCTTCTTTTTGTGACCTTTTCTTTTTGTGGTTAGTTTGTTTGTGTGGTTTTTTTGTTGTTGTGGGTGGGTCTTGCTTTGGTTTTCTTGACTGGGTTTGGGGTTTGTATTTTTTGGTTGGGTTTGGGTTTTTCCCTATTGAACTGCATTTCTTCTGTTGTATAAGTTTTTTCTGCCCTTTCTTGTAGCTTGCTTGCCACCTGATGGCAAGACAAATTTACCCAACTCAGTCATCTTGCCCAATTATATTTTGCAGTCACCATTAACTGGATGAGTTCAGTCACAGACTCCCTGCAATTTGGCAGCATCCACAAAGTAATTGAAAGTTAATTTCATGCTGTTTTAGAGACAATAGAAATGTTCCCGAATAGTGGCCAAGGGCTGGTCACTGAGGGATGTCACCAGGGCGTGGCTGCCAAGAAGACTCTGAACCATGGATGACATTTGACCCTCATTGTTCAGCCAAATTCCCACCCAGCCCATGTTCCACTCCTTCAGCCCAGCTCTCTCCAGTCTGGCTCTGAGGAGACCACAGCAGACCCTGTCCCAGGCCTGGCTGAAGTCTGGGCACACAACATCCCCTTCTTTTCCCTCCCATGTGGGTTCTGCAGTCCCTGCCCTGTCCTGCCAGTGCCTGGAATGGCTGCAGGAGGATTTGCCACATCCCCTTCCCTGCTGAGCCTGAGCAGGCTGTGACTCTCCCAGTGCCCCTCCCTGCCCTGTGTTCAGACTGGTTCCATGTCTGCCCTTCCCAAGTGCCCAGGACCCTCTGGGATGGCTCTGGCCTTTCCAAGGGGGTTGAGAGAGGTCCCACAGTGAAACTGCCCAGCCTTCTCAACAGCCCTGACACCAAAGGCCTTTTCCACACCCCTCAGTTCCAGGTCAGTGCCCACAACACAGCACAGCCCTGTCCAGGTCCCTGGACTGCTTCAGAAGGGAGGCAGCTCTGATTTCTCCCCACAGACCCTCACTCTATACAATGCCTCTCTGTGCAGTCCATGGCTGCCCTGAGCATTTTTTCCTGGTTCCTCCCTGTCTGGGATATTTCTCTCTATGCAGTCCTCACCACAACCCAGCAAAGAATTCAGGTGTTTTCCCAGAGGACATTACTCTCAGAGTGAAGTGGCCTCAAGGCACTGTTTGTGCCACTTGAATTGTGCCACCCCTGGGTGCTGCTGATGGTGTTTGTGCTCACTGGGGTTCATCTCCCCACACACACACAATGCACTGCTGAGATCTCCTCAGTGCAGAGCAAACATGGCCTGCTGGCCTGGTCACTTGGTGTCCCTCCATGCAGGGACAAACAACCTCGTGCAGGTGGGGAGAGGCCAGTGCTGGCAATGGTGGTTGCAGGGGCTGGTGTGGGACAATTGCCCTGGGGCACCTTCCCAGGCTGCCCCAGAACAAAGACACAGCCCAGGCCCTGCTCTGCTGCTGCCTCAGGTCCATGCCAGGAGCTCTGG
Source organism: Zonotrichia leucophrys gambelii (assembly GCF_028769735.1). NCBI lineage: Eukaryota > Metazoa > Chordata > Aves > Passeriformes > Passerellidae > Zonotrichia > Zonotrichia leucophrys. The sequence goes on from NW_026992718.1 coordinate 5,608, forward strand.
CTGTGCCAGGACACTGCTGTGAGCCCCCCTGTACACACCCCCCCTGCCCCAGGCACTGGGCTCTGCTGTGCCAGGGCATTCCTGGAGCACACTGCTGACAGGAGCTCTGGAGGGGAGCAAAGCCTCCCTGCCCTGCCCTCAGGAGATGCCCTTTGCTGCTGGAGCTGCTGTGCTGGAGCCCAGCTGTGTCCCAGCAGTGCCCATGGCCTGGCCCTGCCTGTGGCCACAGCAGGGACACGCAGCAGGACAGTGACCAAGCTGCCAGAGCACTACGGTCTTACAGCCACAGCAGGGCTGGCAAGGACCAGGTGGAATGGTGCAGAGCAGCTCTGAAAGGACCAATCCCTGCTGCTCCCTGGCCATGCTGCTCTGCTGGGACTCTTTTCTCTTTCTCCTCTCTAACTTCCTGATGGTCTCACAGAGTTGGAATTCCAGATAAAACAGGAACTGCAAGGTAGTTTATTTTCTTCAAATGTAGCAATAGCACAATCCCTGGTTTACAGAGCTTCTAGGTCAAATTCAAGAGGTGGACATTGAATTTGATGGGGGTGATTAAAAAATTTATTGAGGATATTTTTATGAGAGAAACCCCCATTGAACACTACCAAAGACCTGGGCTGGCCTGTTGGACCTGTCACGAGTTCCATTCCAAAAACTATGCAGAAGGAAACCGGCAATTGGTTGCTTTAGAAATCATCCAGTCATAATTTTCCTCAGGGCATCATTGAGCTCCTGGTTCCTCAGGCTGTAGATGAGGGGGTTCAGTGCTGGAGGCACCACCGAGTACAGAACTGAAACTGTCAGATCAAGGGATGGGGAGGAGATGGAGGGAGGCTTCAGATAGGCAAACGCTGCAGTGCTGACAAACAGGGAGAGCACAGCCAGGTGAGGGAGGCAGGTGGAAAAGGCTTTGTGCCGTCCCTGCTCAGAGGGGATCCTCAGCACAGCCCTGAAGATCTGCACGTAGGAGAAAACAGTGAACATAAAACAGCCAAATACTAAAGAGGCACTAACCACAATGAGACCAAGTTCTCTGAGTTTGTAGTGTGAGCAGGAGAGCTTGAGGATGTGTGGGATTTCACAGAAGAGCTGTCCCAGGGCATTGCCATGGCACAGGGGCAGGGAAAATGTATTGGCTGTGTGCAGCAGAGCATTGAGAAAGGCACTGGCCCAGGCAGCTGCTGCCATGTGGGCACAAGCTCTGCTGCCCAGGAGGGTCCCGTAGTGCAGGGGTTTGCAGATGGACACGTAGCAGTCGTAGCACATGATGGTCAGGAGGAAAAGCTCTGTTCCAATGAAGAAGAGAAACAGAAACACCTGAGCAGCACATCCGGAGTAGGAGATGTTCCTGGTGTCCCAGAGGGAATTGTGCATGGCTTTGGGGACAGTGGTGCAGATCATGCCCAGGTCGCTGAGGGCCAGGTTGAGCAGGAAGAAGAACATGGGCGTGTGCAGGTGGTGGCCGCAGGCTATGGCGCTGATGATGAGGCCGTTGCCCAGGAGGGCAGCCAGGGAGATGCCCAGCAAGAGGCAGAAGTGCAGGAGCTGCAGCTGCTGCGTGTCTGCCAATGCCAGCAGGAGGAAGTGCCTGATGGAGCTGCTGTTGGACATTTGCTGCCTCAGGAAATGGGACTCTGTAAAAAAGTAATAATGCAAAAGTTATGTTTGTGGAGAATTTCAAATATCACAGCACAGCTTGGGGGCACTTCCCCCCCACTGCCTGCCCAGGGCTCTGCTGCCTGGAGCTTGCCCTGCCAGCAGCTGCTCCCTGTGCCCAGGGCTGCGCCCTGCCAGTCCTGCCAGAGCCCAGCCCAGCCCTGGGGGCTCAGCTCTGCCCTGCAGACCCCTCGCAGCACAGGCACTGCCCAGGGGTGTAGCAGATAGGGCCTGGCGTTCGGAAGATCTCGTGATGTTACGGGAAGACAGGGCCCCTGCCCCCTTAGATAAGAAAATTAACATAGGAATGTAGTCCCCTGAACCAGTTTTCAGTAACTTTCCACTTGCCCAAGTAACTTTCCATTGCCTACTAACCATAGATGGTAAAGACAGACCCCCACCTGACGTAGAAGCCCCCTAGATTATAAAACCCCACGAGAAGAGAGAATAAAGGCCTTTGATCCTCCACCATATTGGTGTCCGCTTGTTTCTTAGGCCCGAGCGACCCTGGGGAAGAGGGTCGCCGTGCTGCTTCCTGAAACCAGGCCGCCTGCCTTGTATCAGAAGGCAACACAGGGGTAGCTCTGCTTTTGCAGGCTCTGATCAGATGCAACATCAGAGCAACCCTGAAGAAGCTGGAAAAATGATGCTGATGCTGCCTGTATTGCTGTCACTGCCTGGTGTATTCAGATCTGAGCGATTTCTTTTTTATTTTTTCAGCCTGAATAGAGAGATGAATATTTATGGGCCATTTCCCATCCAGACAACCCAGAGCAGTAGACTAATAAAGTAAGATTCTTCCCTTTTATATAGCCCCTGCTGTGCTTTGCTCATTCTGTAATCTGCCAAGAAATACTCTGGAGTTAAATGTCTTGCTGGCAGCAGTCCTTAACAATGCAGCGTCCTCACCACACAACAAGAACACTTCCATGCCCTACCAGCTGTCTCCTCCTACCCAGATCTTCTCCCCCAGTGCTGGGAGCAGCTAACAGGGCTGTCTGAGAGCTGTCCCTGGCAGGCAGCAGAGTCCCTGCCCCAGCACATCACCCTAGGCTGCAGGACAGCCCTGGCCACCCCTGGCTGCTCTGCACTAGAGACAATCAGAGAATGTACTCACAGAGTCTGTAGGCGTTGGATGTTCCAGCTTTAGGAGATGGCTCCAGGAGCTGCAGCCGCATTGTCCTGCAGCCAGAGGTTGGCAATGATTCTGCCCCAGGCACTTCTCAGCATTGATGCTGAATTTTGCCCCAAAAGGCGAGAATAACTGCCTAAGAGACTCAAATTAAGTCAACATAGACAGGAGGTATTTTATTACGACGCGTCGGAGAAATCACAAAAGGGATTTCTGAGTATCTCGTAACAAAAGCAAGCCTTTTATACAGTTTTGGGTGCAAGGTTACATCATATCACATGCATAATCATGGCCTTGCATGCATATTCATAGGAGGCGTGGTGTAGGCGGAGCGTGGGCGGAGACTTCTCTTTTGAGGATCATTTCAGTGGTCGTTCCGGTTGCCTTCATCATGGGCAGGGGTATTGGAATATGTATCCCAATATAACCAGTTAGATGGTGCCTAGGCCAGTTCTGACCTTCGCTGCTGGGCCAGAGGCAGCACTGCGGTGTTTTACCCCAGAGATACCTTGGCTGGCGGCAGAGTGCAGCGGGGCACAAGACAGGACTCCGTTCTCCTCAGGAGAGAGCTTCTGGCGATGGTAGAGAGAAAGGGAATGGATTCTGCTAGAAGGTAGCCAGATGTTTATTCCATTGGTGCAGAGGCGTCTGCACTGGGCCACTGCTGGTAACAGAATGCAGGCCGCATGGTCTCATTAACATTTTAAGCTCAGGACAGGGGAAGGGGAGGGGACAGGTGAGTCACCAACCAGGTGAAGGGGCAGGGTCTCAAGAGACTAGGGACACCTATCACACGACGCCTTGCTGGTATGTTAGCCTGATTGACAGGGCACACTCAGCGAGGGGCGAGGGGGAAGGGAGAAGGTAAAACAGGATATTGCAACACACCACAACATCTCCCCCTAGTTTTGTTTAAAAAGAAGAGGACTGTGTTTATGGTGCAGAATGATTCTACTGAGGCTTCCAGGTCATCCACTGGAGCACTGAGGGCTTCCAAATGGTAGACCTCAGGAGGGGGAGATGAGCTTGAGATTAACTTGAGAACCATGCGTCTGATTACTCCAAAAACAATGCTAAAAACTACAATAACTACAACTAAAATAAACAGCACTAAAATTACAGTTTTCAGAATAGATCCCAACCAGCCCGAGAGTCCCCAGCCATTGAAAAGTCCATTCAGCTCGTTGTCAGTTTCTCTGTTGATGTCTGAGAACCTTTATCGAGGTAGTCCATATGTGGTTTGGGCTGCGGTACTATGTAGGAGATTGCAGGTGGGATCATCACGAGTAGGACGAGAAGCAGGGTCAGTCTCATGACGTCTCGAGGCTACACACGAACAGTGGGATCTAAACTGGTACAAAAACTTGAGACAAACATATATTACAAACTATTCCAGATAGGAGGCTTAAATGGAATTTCCTCCAGAGAACGTGCACGGCGTTTTCTTCTCCAGGCAGCGTGAGCAACCTGGGGTGCTTCTGCAGATTTCTCTGAGACTTTGGGAACATAGGGCTTTACCCATTTGGAAGGAACCCACCTTAAACCAGAGGGGGTGGACACACAGGCGTATCCACGTCCCCAAGTAACCAATTTGTAAGGTCCCACCATTTTCCAAGTCTCAGGGTCCTTTACTAAAACTGGAGGTTTTTCTTTCATCAACCTGTGACTGTTCCCCCAAAGTGGCGTAGGATGGGAGGGTTCAGGCTGTCAAAAGAACAATTCAGAAAATTTATTGTGAATAGCGCCCTGGATAACCGGATGTGGGGAGGTTCCACCTTCAAAACCTGTTGTTGCTGGTCCAGGACCCTTTTAATATCACGGTGAGTTCTTTCTACAATGGCTTGACCTGTAGGGGAGTAGGGGATGCCAGTTTTGTGCTCTACTCCCCATTGCTGCAGGAAGCTCCTGAATTCCTTGGATTTATAAGCAGGCCCATTATCAGTTTTCAGCTCCTTGGGGATGCCCATGAAAGAAAAAGCCTGTAAGAGGTGCTTAATAGCATCAATAGATGACTCTCCTGTGTGGGCAGAAGCATAGACCGCTCCAGAAAAGGTATCTACACTAACATGAACATATTTCTGCCGTCCAAAAGCCTGTATGTGTGTTACATCTGTTTGCCACAGTTCACAACTGTTCAGTCCCCTTGGGTTTGCTCCCGTACTCACTGTAGGGAGTGCATGTTGTTGGCAATTTGGGCACGTGGCCACAATCGCTTTGGCCTGTTCTCGAGTGATGTTAAACTGGCGAACCAGGCCAGGTGCATTTTGGTGGAAAAGCTGGTGGCTGATTTTTGCCTGTTCAAAAACATTTGGGAGAGTGGCCATCACTGCAGGTGCAGCAAGAGCATCTGCCCTTCTGTTGCCTTCAGCGATAAACCCTGGCAAGTCAGTGTGTGACCTGACATGCATCACATAAAAGGGTTGCTCTCGGTGAGTGACTAACTTTACCAGTTTTGAGAGCAATTCAAAAAGTGCAATGTTAGATACATCTTGCAGTATTGCTTGATCTGCTCTGGATACTACTCCTGCCACGTATGCAGAGTCTGTAATCAGATTAAATGGTTCTGAGAACCTTTCAAAAGCCCTAACAACTGCAGCCAATTCAGCAACCTGAGGTGAACCTTCCACCTCAGCAATGTCCGTCTCCCACTGCTGGGTTTGAGGATCTTTCCAAGTCATAACAGACTTGTGGGACCTCCCGGACGCATCTGTAAAGACAGTTAGAGCCCTTTTTAAAGGTCTCCTACTTAGAGCAGTTCTTAATTTTAAAGTAAATTGAACATCTTGTTCAAACAATTTGCAAGCGGGCCGTGCTACCGAAAATTGTCCTGAGTAGGAATCCAGAGCAAACTGCAACACTTCATTTTCTTGAAACAATTGTTCCAGTATTTTCATAGTATTTTGACCTGATTTTAACTCAACTGGAATGTGAATGCACTTAAAATCACATCCTGCTAACTCCCTGATCCGGTTCCTTGCTTTTCGGATCAGTTCTGCTATCAGCTCCTGAGGCTTTGTCAGTCTCTTGGACCTTTTGTGACTGAGGAAAACCCATTCTATGATCAAGAGAGAGTCCCTCTGGTCCCGGTCCTTTTTTGGTGTGTCCTTTGCCTTAGGTGTTTGTTTTTCCTCCCACTGGAAAATAATTCCATGGAGGTGTGGCAACTTGCCTAGGATGATAAATTTGAATGGCAGATCAGGCCGGCATTGGTGGGCCTGTCTTGTGGACATTGCAATCTGAACCTTTTCTAGAGCTTTCCGTGCCTCTGGGGTAATAGACCTAGGAGCACCTGGGTCCTCTCCCCCTTTCAATAAATTGAAAAGAGGGGCAAGGTCTTCATTAGTCAGACCAAGCCATGGTCTTACCCAATTCAAGGACCCACACAACTTGTGGACATCCGCAAGGGTCTTGATCCTTGGATTGATTTCTAGTTTTTGAGGAACAATGGTCCTATTTCCAATTTCTAAGCCCAAATACTTCCAAGGTGGCATCTTTTGAATTTTCTTTTCCTGGAGCTCGAACCCTGCAACAATCAATGCATCGATCGTTAGGTCAAGCGCATGTGTGAGTAAATCATCATTGGGGGCACACACAAGGATATCATCCATATAATGATAGATGATGGCCTTCTCTGCGGCTGCACGCACTGGGGAAAGCAGGGAAGAGACACACCACTGGCAGATAGCTGGAGATACCTTTAATCCCTGAGGAAGAACGGTCCAATGGTACCTTTTCATAGGAGCTTCTGAATTGATAGAAGGGACAGAGAATGCCAAACGCGGTGCATCATCAGGGTGCAATGGGATTTGGAAAAAACAATCTTTAATATCAATAACAGCTAATTTCCAATCTTGGGGAAGCATTGTTGGGGATGGCATACCAGGTTGGGGAGAACCCATATCTTCAATTACATTATTAATTTGTCAGAGGTCGTGAAGAAGTCGCCATCTCTTTTTGTCAGCTTTTTGGATGACAAACACTGGAGAGTTCCATGGGGACATGGTCTCCACAATGTGGCCCTTTTTTAGTTGCTCTTCTACTAGTTCTTCAAGCACTTTTATTTTTTGTTTACTGAGTGGCCACTGTTTCACATCAACTGGTTCGTCTGTTTTCCACTTCAGTTTTTGGGTGGGGCGCTGTTGTTCAATGACTGCTGCACAAAAATGCTGTGGAGAGTCTGGAATATCAATTGTGACACCCCACTGGGCCATTAAATCTCTCCCTAACAAAGGTTCTGAATAATCTAACACAAATGGACGGATATTTGCCAATTGTCCGTTTGGACCCTCGAATTGAATAATGCTTTTGGATTGTTTTGCCAATTGCAGACCTCCTACACCTCGAAGGTGACCAGCAACATTTTGCAAAGGCCAGTGTGCTGGCCAGTCTTGTACTGGAATCACTGTGCAGTCTGCACCTGTGTCTACAAGCATCTCAATGCGTTTAGACTCCCCACCCCCACTAACATTGTACCACAATTGGGTTTATCTTTCCCAATAACTTGGACCCAGGCAACTGTGGGCCCTTGTTTTTCAGTACTTTCAGGTAAAGATGGTACAGGGATAGCTTGTGCAACAATTTGTCCCTTGGGAAGAAACAGGGGTGGGTGGAAACAGTGCAGGCCGAGAACAAATTGCTTGGGATCTGATGTGGTCATTCCCAGAGCAATTTCGATCTCTTGTGGTGTGTGTTTGGTGTCCCCAATGACGATGTACTTACAACGAATTTGGTTCCAAGTACCCTTCTGTTCAGGATTTACAGAGACAAAATGCCAGTCAGTGTCCTTCAGGTGGAGTGACTCTGTCAGCTGCAACCTGTAAGGCTCATTGACAGAAGATGTGGTTAATACAGAATCACTTAAATCATAACAAAGGTTATTTTGTTTCACCTTCAACAGTGGACTAGCAGACTTGGTCTTTGAAGCACCTGCTTCACTTACACAAATGTTAATATTATCGCGCGCTTGATTTGTTTTGCTACCCTTATTCTCTTGGCCTGCTCTTTTTGTGTCTGCACGCCTGGCAGGCGGGCGCTCCCTTTTCAGTTTTTTTGTTGTTGACCTCCAGGGAGGGCTTGTAGTTCTTCTCCCCTGCTGTTGTGGTGTGTTGCAATGTCCGGTTTTACCTTCTCCCTTCCCCCTCGCCCCTCGCTGAGTGTGCCCTGTCAATCAGGCTAACATACCAGCAAGGCGTCGTGTGATTCGTCGATTTCAAAGGATGCTTCTCAGGCCTGGGGGTCATTGGCCTGTCTAAGAGTCATCCTCCCTTGAGACCCTGCCCCCTTCACCTGGTTTGTAGCTCACCTGTCCCCTCTCCTTCCCCTGTCCCCGAGCTTATAAAGTTAATGAGACCATGCGGCCGGCATTCTGTTACCAGCAGTGGCCCAGTGCAGACCTCTGTACTCTTGGAATAAACATCTGGCTACCTTCTAGCAGAATCCATTCCCTTTCTCTCTACCATCGCCAGAAGCTCTCTCCTGAGGAGAACGGAGTCCTGTCTTGTGCCCCGCTGCACTCTGCCGCCAGCCAAGGTATCTCTGGGGTAAAACACCGCAGTGCTGCCTGTGGCCCAGCAGCGAAGGTCAGAACTGGCCTGGGCACCATCTAACTGGTTATATTGGGATACATATTCCAATATATTGGCGTCCCTGTGGGTGGCTCGACTCTGCAGCCCGAAAACGGACTCGCAGTACCTCAGAGAAGTTTCTGCCAGCCGTGCATCCAGCTGAAAGGAGCCTGGCTTCAAGACTCCCAGCTAGAGACTTTGGGAATACTCCCAGAAAAAGTTTCGTGGACTGTTCGGCACCTTTGGAAAGCCCTGCTTCATTGTGGTGAGCAAATTTTCCAGAGGGAGAAAAGGGCAGCCTCTCTTGCACCCAGAGAGAGGTCCTTTTCCGGTGGAGACCTGCCTGCCTAGACCCAGCCTACAGCTTCCATTTCACGTGAGTATCTCTGCTTTCGGGAGAGCAGAAGCTCAAAAACAGACTCTGCCGCGAGTTCTGTTCCTTTTTTGCCTTTGCATTTTTGGCTGCGCAGCCCCACAGACGAGAATTCATAGGGTTCTAGTGTTAGCTTTCCTGCTGCGTGTTTCACTGTTTTTTAGAATTCGCGCCGGAGCGGGATCGCTCTCTGCCCTTCCCCCCCGGCTCAGCAGCGTGCTCAGACACGTGCTAGGAGACTCTCTTTCTCTTTCTCTTTGCGGGGGAGGGGGGGTCTCTTTCCACGTGGCCGGGGGACCTGCGGGGTTGGGAGTGCTCTGCACACGCGGCGGCGGGGGGGGAGCGTCCCGGTTTCGGCTGCCACGTGGAATGGCTGCTGCCTCTGCTCCGCGGGGGAGCTGCATTCCACCGCGGGGAGGCTTTGTTTTTGCCTTGGCTCGGCAGGGCGTGCCCTGCTGCTGCTGCCCGGGAATTTTAAAAGCAGTATATACAGCTGCATTGTGAAGCTTTTGTCTGCTCGTTATCGCTTTCTATCTGTGTTTTTTTTAGAAATTGGTAGCTGATTTTAGCTTTGTTTTTGGTCAGGCGGGATTAAGTACTTTGCTTTTTAACATGGGTTCCAAACTTAGCATTGTACAAAGGGGAGTGTATTATGATATTGTTAGCATTTTAATCAAGAGTAATGTGAAATTCTCTAAAGGAAAATTGAAACAGTTTATAAGATGGCTTTTTCTGCAGTTCCCAAACATTTCCCCTGAAGAAATCCACAATATTCAATTCTGGGATAAAGTTGGGAATGAATTGATAACCTTAGGACAATCTGGCAAATCACCCTCAGCTAAATTTGTGTTCTGGAGTTTACAAATTCGAACAGCATTGCTCAAACAAAAGGAAATTGAGAAAAAGCCAGATGTAAAGCCATGTGCCTCTGCTCTCCCTGTTCCTCCCTCTCCCTCTAAAACCCCTAAACCTCTTTCCCCAAAACTTGGTATTTTAAAGAGTGCAAACTCATTGGGAAGTCAGCTCCCAGAGAGTGCAAGAATACCTGAGTTGTTTTGTTCACAAAGCCCTGGCCAGGCTGCGTGTCTTTCCCAATCCCCTCCTCTAAAATCCCGAGCACGTGTTAGCTTTTCGGAGAGCAGTGATGTCCAAAATGGCCCCCAGTCCCTAGGGCCTGCACAAGATGGTGGGTGCCACGTGGCATCTTCCCAAACCTGGTCTTCTTCTTCCCAAAATCCTCTTAAACATCCCAAAATTCTTGCCCCATCCCCCTCTCCTCCTGTTCCTCGTGACACCTTCCCCCCTCCCCCCGCCTTTCCTGCAGTACCCTCAGCTCCACCCCTCTACTCCTCCCAGGGAGCGTCTGCTGACGTGATGTCACCAGGTGACCCCGCCCCCTGTTCCCACGGTATCCCCGCCCCCTGCCAGCCCCTTGACCCCGCCCCTTGTTCCCACGGTTTCCCCGCCCCTTGCCGGCTCCCTTTCCCCGCCCCCTCCCCGGGTTCCCACGGTGGGGACACACCCACTGCCTGTCCCCAGACCTGTAGCTGTGATCCCAATGCTTCTGATTCAAGGGATACAGAGCAGGGGACAGCAGACCCAATGCATGGTGCCATGTTGTCACTGGCTCCTGTTACGTTTCAGCCTGCAGCTCAAGCAGGAGCAGCCCCAACTGCTAATTGGAGTTCTTTTGGACGACAATTGATTAAAGAGATCTGTAAATCTCATAAAGAATATGGTCCACACAGTCCATATTTCCGTGGCCTTTTAAATTCTGAATTAAGTAGGACTATTGTGGTTCCACATGATTTAAAACAACTGTTTTCAAGTCTCATGACATCCACGGAATTCAAATTATGGGAATCAGCATTGAAACAACTGCTAAAAGATGCTCTCCCAAGCTTACAGGCTGATCCAAACACAGCAAAAGACAACAATGGTAACCCTATTACCCTTGACCACCTCTGTGGTGAAGGCCAGTGGTCTTCTCCCTCAGTCCAAGCTGCTGCAATTCCTGCAGAAACACTTGAGAAAGTAAAGGAAGCAGCTGAAAAGGCATTCTTTTCCCTCCAACCTGAGGGGCCTTTTGAGCCCTATAGTAAAATCAAACAACTACCATCAGAGCCTTTTGTGAAATTTGTAGAAAGGCTAACTAGAGCCATTGAAATACAAGTTAAAAAGGAAAATGCTAGGGAAGCAATTTTAGAAGAAATAGCGTTTACAAATGCAAATGAACAGTGTCGAGCAGCAATCCTGAGCCTTCCTATGGAACCTTCCCCTACATTAAAAGATATGCTTCTAGTCTGTAACAGGAAAGTGCCTCTGATGAGTGTTGCTGAAGACTCCAGACCAAGGCTGCTGCCAAGACCACCTCAGCGTGTTGCTGTTGCCAGCCCTGCACCTTTTCCCTCAGCACAGCAGTACCCTGGGCAGCAGCGGAGACCAGCAATGGTTGAGCCCACTAAACCATGCCTGCTTTGTAATAAGCTAGGACACTGGAGTAACCAGTGCCCCCTGAAAAAGGAATTTGATGAATTTAGAAATGGCAGGGGAGGAGAACTACAAGCCCTCCCTGGGGGTCAACAACAAAAAAACGAAGAATAAAGCGCCAGCCTGCCAGGCGTGCAGACATAAAAGGAGCAGGCCAAGAGAATAAGGGTAGCAAAATAAATCAAGCGCGCGATAATATTAACATTTGTGTAAGTGAAGCAGGTGCTTCAAAGACCAAGTCTGCTAGTCCACTGTTGAAAGTGAAACAAAATAACCTTTGTTATGATTTAAGTGATTCTGTATTAACCGCATCTTCTGTCAATGAGCCTTACAGGTTGCAGCTGACAGAGTCACTCCACCTGAAGGACACTGACTGGCATTTTGTTTCTGTAAATCCTGAACAGAAGGGTACTTGGAACCAAATTCGTTGTAAGTACATCATCACTGGGGACAAAAACACACCACAAGAGATCGAAATTGCTCCGGGAATAACAACATCAGATCCCAAGCAATTTGTTCTCAGCCTGCACTGTTTCCACCCACCCCTGTTTCTTCCCAGGGGACAAATTGTTGCTCAAGCTATCCCTGTGCCATCTTTACCTGAAAATGTCGATAAACAAGGGCCCACAGTCGCCCGGGTCCAAGTTATTGGGACAGATAAACACAAATTGTGGTGGAATGTCAGTGGGGGTGGGAGTCTAAACGCATAGAGATGCTTGTAGACACAGGTGCAGACTGCACAGTGATTCCAGTACAAGACTGGCCAGCTCACTGGCCATTACAAAATGTTGCTGGTCACCTTCGAGGTGTAGGAGGTCTGCAATTGGCAAGGCAATCCAAAAGCATTATTCAATTCGAGGGTCCAAACGGACAATTGGCAAATATCCGTCCATTTGTGTTAGATTATTCAGAACCTTTGTTAGGGAGAGATTTAATGGCCCAGTGGGGTGTCACAATTAATATTCCAGACTCTCCACAGCATTTTTGTGCAGCAGTCATTAAACAACAGCACCCCACCCAAAAACTTAAGTGGAAAACAGACGAACCAGTTGATGTGAAACAGTGGCCACTCAGTAAACAAAAAATAAAGGTGCTTGAGGAACTAGTACAAGAGCAACTAAGAAAGGGCCACATTGTAGAGACCATGTCCCCATGGAACTCTCCAGTGTTTGTCATGCAAAAAGCTGACAAAAAGAGATGGCGACTTCTCTGTGACCTCCGACAAATTAATAATGTAATTGAAGATATGGGTTCTCCCCCAACCTGGTATGCCATCCCCAAGAATGCTTCCCCAAGATTGGAAATTAGCTGTTATTGATATTAAAGATTGTTTTTTCCAAATCCCATTGCACCCTGATGATGCACCGCATTTGGCATTCTCTGTCCCTTCTATCAATTCAGAAGCTCCTATGAAAAGGTACCATTGGACTGTTCTTCCTCAGGGCCTGAAGGTATCTCCAGCTATCTGCCAGTGGTATGTCTCTTCCCTGCTTTCCCCAGTGCGTGCAGCCGCAGAGAAGGCCATCATCTACCATTATATGGATGATATCCTTGTGTGTGCCCCCAATGATGATTTACACACACATGCGCTTGACCTAACGATCGATGCATTGATTGTTGCTGGGTTCGAGCTCCAGGTAAAGAAAATTCAAAAGATGCCACCTTGGAAGTATTTGGGCTTAGAAATTGGAAATAGGACCATTGTTCCTCAAAAACTAGAAATCAATCCAAAGGATCAAGACCCTTGCGGATGTCCACAAGTTGTGTGGGTCTTTGAATTGGGTAAGACCATGGCTTGGTCTGACTAATGAAGACCTTGCCCCTCTTTTCAATTTATTGAAAGGGGGAGAGGACCCAGGGGCTCCTAGGTCTATTACCCCAGAGGCACGGAAAGCTCTAGAAAAGGTTCAGATTGCAATGTCCACAAGACAGGCCCACCGATGCCGGCCTGATCTGCCATTCAAATTCATCATCCTAGGCAAGTTGCCACACCTCCATGGAATTATTTTCCAGTGGGAGGAAAAACAAACACCTAAGGCAAAGGACACACCAAAAAAGGACCGGGACCAGAGGGACTCTCTCTTGATCATAGAATGGGTTTTCCTCAGTCACAAAAGGTCGGAGAGACTGACAAAGCCTCAGGAGCTGATAGCAGAACTGATCCAGAAAGCAAGGACCCGGATCAGGGAGTTAGCAGGATGTGATTTTAAGTGCATTCACATTCCAGTTGAGTTAAAATCAGGTCAAAATACTATGAAAATACTGGAACAATTGTTTCAAGAAAATGAAGTGTTGCAGTTTGCTCTGGATTCCTACTCAGGACAAATTTCGGTAGCACGGCCCGCTTGCAAATTGTTTGAACAAGATGTTCAATTTACTTTAAAATTAAGAACTGCTCTAAGTAGGAGACCTTTAAAAAGGGCTCTGACTGTCTTTACAGATGCGTCCGGGAGGTCCCACAAGTCTGTTATGACTTGGAAGGATCCTCAAACCCAGCAGTGGGAGACAGACGTTGCTGAGGTGGAAGGTTCACCTCAGGTTGCTGAATTGGCTGCGGTTGTTAGGGCTTTTGAAAGGTTCTCAGAACCATTTAATCTGATTACAGACTCTGCATACGTGGCAGGAGTAGTATCCAGAGCAGATCAAGCAATACTGCAAGATGTATCTAACATTGCACTTTTTGAATTGCTCTCAAAACTGGTAAAGTTAGTCACTCACCGAGAGCAACCATTTTATGTGATGCATGTCAGGTCACACACTGACTTGCCAGGGTTTATCGCTGAAGGCAACAGAAGGGCAGATGCTCTTGCTGCACCTGCAGTGATGGCCACTCTCCCAAATGTTTTTGAACAGGCAAAAATCAGCCACCAGCTTTTCCACCAAAATGCACCTGGCCTGGTTCGCCAGTTTAACATCACTCGAGAACAGGCCAAAGCGATTGTGGCCACGTGCCCAAATTGCCAACAACATGCACTCCCTACAGTGAGTACGGGAGCAAACCCAAGGGGACTGAACAGTTGTGAACTGTGGCAAACAGATGTAACACACATACAGGCTTTTGGACGGCAGAAATATGTTCATGTTAGTGTAGATACCTTTTCTGGAGCGGTCTATGCTTCTGCCCACACAGGAGAGTCATCTATTGATGCTATTAAGCACCTCTTACAGGCTTTTTCTTTCATGGGCATCCCCAAGGAGCTGAAAACTGATAATGGGCCTGCTTATAAATCCAAGGAATTCAGGAGCTTCCTGCAGCAATGGGGAGTAGAGCACAAAACTGGCATCCCCTACTCCCCTACAGGTCAAGCCATTGTAGAAAGAACTCACCGTGATATTAAAAGGGTCCTGGACCAGCAACAACAGGTTTTGAAGGTGGAACCTCCCCACATCCGGTTATCCAGGGCGCTATTCACAATAAATTTTCTGAATTGTTCTTTTGACAGCCTGAACCCTCCCATCCTACGCCACTTTGGGGGGAACAGTCACAGGTTGATGAAAGAAAAACCTCCAGTTTTAGTAAAGGACCCTGAGACTTGGAAAATGGTGGGACCTTACAAATTGGTTACTTGGGGACGTGGATACGCCTGTGTGTCCACCCCCTCTGGTTTAAGGTGGGTTCCTTCCAAATGGGTAAAGCCCTATGTTCCCAAAGTCTCAGAGAAATCTGCAGAAGCACCCCAGGTTGCTCACGCTGCCTGGAGAAGAAAACGCCGTGCACGTTCTCTGGAGGAAATTCCATTTAAGCCTCCTATCTGGAATAGTTTGTAATATATGTTTGTCTCAAGTTTTTGTACCAGTTTAGATCCCACTGTTCGTGTGTAGCCTCGAGACGTCATGAGACTGACCCTGCTTCTCGTCCTACTCGTGATCATCCCACCTGCAATCTCCTACATAGTACCGCAGCCCAAACCACATATGGACTACCTCGATAAAGGTTCTCAGACATCAACAGAGAAACTGACAACGAGCTGAATGGACTTTTCAATGGCTGGGGACTCTCGGGCTGGTTGGGATCTATTCTGAAAACTGTAATTTTAGTGCTGTTTATTTTAGTTGTAGTTATTGTAGTTTTTAGCATTGTTTTTGGAGTAATCAGACGCATGGTTCTCAAGTTAATCTCAAGCTCATCTCCCCCTCCTGAGGTCTACCATTTGGAAGCCCTCAGTGCTCCAGTGGATGACCTGGAAGCCTCAGTAGAATCATTCTGCACCATAAACACAGTCCTCTTCTTTTTAAACAAAACTAGGGGGAGATGTTGTGGTGTGTTGCAATATCCTGTTTTACCTTCTCCCTTCCCCCTCGCCCCTCGCTGAGTGTGCCCTGTCAATCAGGCTAACATACCAGCAAGGCGTCGTGTGATTCGTCGATTTCAAAGGATGCTTCTCAGGCCTGGGGGTCATTGGCCTGTCTAAGTGTCATCCTCCCTTGAGACCCTGCCCCCTTCACCTGGTTGGTAACTCACCTGTCCCCTCCCCTTCCCCTGTCCCCGAGCTTATAAAGTTAATGAGACCATGCGGCCGGCATTCTGTTACCAGCAGTGGCCCAGTGCAGACCTCTGTACTCTTGGAATAAACATCTGGCTACCTTCTAGCAGAATCCATTCCCTTTCTCTCTACCATCGCCAGAAGCTCTCTCCTGAGGAGAACGGAGTCCTGTCTTGTGCCCGGCTGCACTCTGCCGCCAGCCAAGGTATCTCTGGGGTAAAACACCACAGTGCTGCCTGTGGCACAGCAGCGAAGGTCAGAACTGGCCTGGGCACCATCAAACTGGTTATATTGGGATACATATTCCACTCCCCTGCCATTTCTAAATTCATCAAATTCCCTTTTCAGGGGGCACTGGTTACTCCAGTGTCCTAGGTTATTACAAAGCAGGCATGGTTTAGTGGGCTCAACCATTGCCGGTCTCCGCTGCTGCCCAGGGTACTGCTGTGCTGAGGGAAAAGGCGCAGGGCTGGTAACAGCGACACGCTGAAGTGGTCTTGGCAGCAGCCTTGGTCTGGTGTCTTCAGCCACAGTCATCAGAGGCACTTTCCTGTTACAGAATAAAAGCATATCTCTTAATGTAGGGGGAGGTTCTATAGGAAGGCTCAGGATTGCTGCTCGACACTGTTCATTTGCATTTGTAAACGCCATTTCTTCTAAAATTGCTTCCCTAGCATTTTCCTTTTTAACCTGTATTTCAATGGCTCTAGTTAGCCTTTCTACAAATTTCAAAAAAGGCTCTGATGGTAGCTGTTTAATTTTACTATAGGGCTCAAAAGGCCCCTCAGGTTGGAGGGAAAAGAATGCTTTTTCAGCTGCTTCTTTTACCTTCTCGAGTGTTTCTGCAGGAATTGCAGCAGCTTGGACTGAGGGAGAAGACCATTGACCCTCACCACAGAGGTGCTAAAGGGTAATAGGGTTACCATTGTTGTCTTTCGCTGTGTTCGGATCAGCCTGTAAGCCTGGAGAGCATCTTTTAGCAGTTGTTTCAATGCTGATTCCCATAATTTGAATTCTGTGGAGGTCATGAGGCAGGAAAAAAGCTGTTTTAAATCATGTGGGACTACCACAGTCCTACTCAATTCAGAATTTAAAAGGCCACGGAAATATGGACTGTGTGGACCATATTCTTTATGAGATTTACAGATCTCTTTAATCAATTGTCATCCAAAGGAGCTCCAATTAGCAGTTGGAGCTGCCCCGGCTTGAGCTGCAGGCTGAAACGTAACAGGAGCTAGTGACAACATGGGACTATGCATTGGGTCTGCTGTCCCCTGCTCTGTATCCCTGGAATCAGAAGCATTGGGATCACAGCTACAGGTTTGGGGACAGGCAGTGGGTGTGTCCCCACCGTGGGAACCCGGGGAGGGGGCGGGGACAGGGAGCCGGCAAGGGGCGGGGAAACTGTGGGACCAATGGGCAGGGTCAAGGAGCTGGCAAGGGGCGGGGAAACCGTGGGAACAAGGGGCGGGGTCAAGGGGCTGGCAGGGGGCGGGGATGCCTGGTGACATCACGTCAGCAGACGCCCCCTGGGAGGAGTAGAGGGGCGGAGCTGAGGGTACTGCAGGAAAGGGGGGGGAGGGGAGAAGGTGTCATGAGGAACAGGAGGAGAGGGGGATGGAATTTTGGAATGATTAAGAGGATTTTGGGAAGAAGAAGACCAGGTTTGGGAAGATGTCACATGGCACCCACCATCTTGTGGACCCCCTAGGGACTGGGGGCCATTTTGGGCATCACTGCTCTCCGGAAAGCTAACACGTGCTCTGGGTTTCAGAGCAGGGGATACAGGGGGTTGGGAAAGCCACGCAGCCTGGCCAGGGCTTTGTGAACAAAACAACTCAGGTATTCTTGCACACTCTGGGAGCTGACTTCCCAATGAGTGTGCTCTCTTTAAAATACCAAGTTTTGGGGAAAGAGGTTTAGGGGTTTTAGAGCTAGGAGAGGGAGAAACAGGGTGAGCAGAGGTACATGGCTTTGCATTTGGCTTTTTCTCCATTTCCTTTTGTTTGAGCAATGCTGTTCGGATTTGTAAACTCCAAAACACAAATTTAGCTGAGGGTGATTTGCCAGATTGTCCTAAGGTTATCAATTCATTCCCAACTTTATCCCAGAATTGAATATTGTGGATTTCTTCAGGGGAAATGTTTGGGAACTGCAGAAAAAGCCATCTTATAAACTGTTTCAATTTTCCTTTAGAGAATTTCACATTACCATTGACTAAAATGCTAACAATATTATAATACACTCCCCTTTGTACAATGCTGAGTTTGGAACCCATGTTAGATGTAAAAAGCAAAGTACTTAATCCCGCCTGACCAAAAACAAAGCTAAAATCAGCTACCAATTTCTAAAAAACCCACAGATAGAAAGCGATAACGAGCAGACAAAAGCTTCACAATGCAGCTGTATATACTGCTTTTAAAATTCCCGGGCAGCAGCAGCAGGGCACGCCCTGCCGAGCCGAGGCAGAAACAAAGCCTCTCCCGTGGTGGAATGCAGCCCCCCCGCGGAGCAGAGAGAGCAGCCACGCCACGTGGCAGCCGAAACCGGGGCCCCCGCACCGCGTGTGCAAAGAGCACTCCCCACCCCGCACCGAGAGAGATCCCCCGGCCATGTGGAAAGAGAGTCCCTCCCCTCCCCCGCACAGAGAAAGACAGAGAGTCTCGTAACATGTGTAGAGAGCCGAGCACGCTGCCAAGCCGGGGGGCAAGGGCAGAGAACGATCCCGCTCCGGCGCGAATTCCAAAAGACAGTGAAACGCAGCAGGAAAGCTAACACTAGAACCCAATGAATTCTCGTCTGTGGGGCTGTGCAACCAAAAATGCAAAGGCAAAAAGGAACAGAACTCACGACAGAGTCTGTTTTTGAGCTTCTGCTCTACCGAAAGCAGAGATACTCACGTGAAATGGAAGCTGTAGGTGGCTGGGTTCAGGCAGGCAGGTCTCCTCACCAGAAAAGGACCTCTCTCTGGGCAAGAGAGGCTACCCTCTTCTTCCTCTGGAAAATCTGCTCACTACAATGGAGCTGGGCTTTCCAGAGGCGCCGAACAGTCCACGAAACTTCTTCTGGGAATATTCCCAAAGTCTCTAGCTGAGGGTGATGCAACCAAAGCCCTTCTAGCTGGATGCACGGCTGCCAAAAGCTTCTCTGAGGTACTGCGAGTCCGTTCTCGGCCTGCAGAGTCGCTCAGCCCACCCAGGGACGCCAATATATTGGAATATGAATCCCAATATTACCAGTTAGATTGTGCCTGGGCCAGTGTGACCCTCGCTGCTGGGCCAAAGGCGGCACTGTGGTGTAGATCACCCCAGAGATACCTTGGCTGCTGGAGATTGCAGCAGGGCACTGAACAAGTCCAGGCTTGTCAGGAACTCCGTTTACCTCAGGAGAGAGAGCTTCTGGCGATGGTGAAGAGAGAAAGGAGAGGATTCCGCTGGAGGGTTTAAGGTCCAGATGTTTATTCCATGGTTACAGAGGTCTGAACTGGGGCAACTGCTCCAACAGAATCCCGGCCGCATGGTCTGATTAACCTTTTAAGCTCAGGGACAGGGGAAGGGGAGGGGACAGGTGAGCTACCAACCAGGTGAAAGGGGAAGGGTCTCAAGGGACTAGAATGACACTTAGACAGGCCAATGACCTCTGGGCATAGGGGCATCTTTTGAACTTGACCAACCACACGACGACCTTCCTGGAAGTTAAGCCTGATTGACAGGACTCACTCAGCAAGGGGGCGAGGGGGAAGGGAGAGAGGTATAGGCACAGCTGGGAAGGGACCCGGAAGTTTAAAACAGGACATTGCAACACACCGCAACACCCATGGAGAAAACTGGGATTTGGCCTCCCAAACTCCGTCTACCCAAGGATTGCTCCAGACAAAAGCTGCCAAGATAAACGGGTCTGTCTGACCTTGGCCTCCTTGGGGCTGCCTCTAATCAGCCTTTGAAACACTGGGGCTCTGCCCTTTCCTTCCTGTGGAGAAGAACTGTCATTCTGGTCCAGGCACCCATGACTGAAATGGAATTCCATCTCCAAAACTCCACAAATATCCAAAGGTAGCTTTCAGACAAAAGCTACAAGGACAGGTCTGGCTGGCCTTGACCTCTGGTGACTGTCTCTGATCTGCCTTAAAATCCCAGGGGCTCTGTGGGTTCCTTCCTGTAGAAAAGAACCGTCCTTCTTGTCCAGGCACCCATGGCCTCAAGTACATGAGCACAGTACAGGGACAGAGGAGCTCTGTGCTCAGTGGGGTGGAGACTGAAGACAGCAGAGGAGAGCCCTGGGAGGGATTGAAGGACGCTTTAAGAGACTGTGGATCCTTCTGACAAAGTAGAGAACAGCCAGAGAGAAACAAAAGGATTAATGCCAAGGGCAGCTGGGGAGGCCCAGACTAGACCCAAGGAGACAGGAATTTCTCTCCCAGGGCAGGGCTGTGGTGCAGCACGTCCCCCAGAAGGAGTCTGGGTCATTGCCAGGCTTTGTGTGGGCAGGCAGAGGCAGGCAGGAGGCAGAGCTGGCAGCAAAGGAAGGGGCCAGCCAGGTGCGGCACCCGGGGGATGCCGACAGCCTGCAGGGACAGAGGCGCAGGGCAGGGACACCGTAGCACAGCCTGAGCTGCACAGGGCACAGGCATGTGCAGCAGCTGCAAGGGCCAACCTGGGCAGCACTTTGGCCATGGCTGCTGGGCCTGGGCCTAAGGCAGGAGCAGGAGACAAGTGACCCTTGCAGGCCTGGGGCCTCATTGCCTCCTTGTCCCTGCTCAGCAGCCTGGCAGGGGCCGCCCCATGCTCCTGCCCTTGCCATTGCACATCCCCACATGCCAGTGCCCATCCCGGCAAGAGCCCTGAGCAAGGAGGGAGGGACAGCATCTGCCTGGCCAGGGGCTGGGGCTCAGGCCTGGGCCCTTTGCATTCCTCAAACACATCCAGCTTTGCTCAGCACCAGAGACACCTTTGCCTTGTTTGTGCCCAGCTGTCATCACTGCCTCCAGTGTTCTGCTCTAACTGGAACCTGGGGACACTTTTTCAGTCGTGTCCCTCAGTGGGACCCATTAAAACTTCAAGAAATTTTGGAGTTAGATTAAATCTAAGTTTGAGTTGTTGAGAAGTTTTTTGAAGACACTCTCAGGGACTGAGTTTGATATAAACAACACCAAATCCCCAAGAGGCTCATTAAAGTCCTTGTGCTGTGTCTGTGCTGATGAGCTGGGGTGGGCACCTGGCACAGAGGCAGCTCCTGGCAACCAAGGAAAGCTTCATAAAGACATTTCTGCTGAGGAGCAGCTCCTCTACCAGCCCAGCAGGGCTGGGGCACTGCCTGCAGCCACCCTAGGCACCGCACAGAGGCACAGAGAGCTTCAATTGGTCAGGGCTGGGAAGATGCTGAGAAGTGCCTGGGGCAGAATCACTGCCAGCCCTTGGCACAGGAACCTCTGGCTGCAGGACAAGGCAGCTGCAGCTCCTGGAGCCATCTCCTAAAGCTGGAACATCCCAATGCTTACAGACTCTGTGAGTACATTCTCTGATTGTCTCTTGTGCAGAGCAGCCAGAGGTGCCCAGGACTGTCCTGCAGAGCAGGGTCCTGCAGCCCAGGGTGCTGGGGCAGGGACTCTGCTGCCTGCCAGGGACAGCTCTCAGGCAGCCCTGGCAGCTGCTCCCAGCACTGGGGGACAAGATCTGGGTGGGAGGAGACAGCTGGTTAGGCTTGGAAGTGTTCTTGTTGTGTGGTGAGGATGCTGCATTGTTCAGGACTGCTCCCAGCATGACATTTACCTCCAGGGTGTTTCTTAGAGGATTATAGAATGAGCAAAGCACAGCAGCAGCTATATAAAAGAGAGGAATCTTACTTTATTAGTCTATTGCTCTGGGTTGTCTGGATGGGAAACTGCCCATAGATATTAATTTCTCTATTCAGGTTGAGAAAAATAATTTTAAAAATTCTCTCAGATCTGAATACACCAGGCAGTGACAGAAATCAGCACATGGTCCCTTACAGGCAGCATCAGCATCATTTTTCCAGGCTCTTCAGGGTTGCTCTGATGTTGCTTTGCCCCATCTGGGGACTATGTACAAATCATGAACGGGACTGGGCTCCTGTGGAACGTACCTTGACCTGGTTTTTTTTTCAGCATCAGTCTCATTACATGGTTATGACATGGAAAGATGCCAGCAGCTAACAGTTTAGGGCAGCAGGCTAAGAACTTAATGTTACAACTTATTTTATAAGTTTTTTGACCAATCACACAAAGAAAAAGCATATTGACAGTAGTTCTATATAATCACTATAAGCACATGTACCTTTGATTAAAACAGTGCTTGCTTATTTTGAATACAATACCTGCTTGTGAGCCTTTAAACACAATGCACAGAGCTCCATTATTAAGTTTCAACCTTCTTAATATCTTGCTAGATAAACTTTTCTGGAGCTTACAGAGTTATTCTAGACAAGCGTTAATACACAGATCATTGTTCTATTTGTACTTGCTTTTCTACTTTTTAAATAAATTTTCTGCTGACCTATCTAATGGCTGACACTTAGCTCCAATCACAGTTCTATTGGCTCTAAGGGTTGACTTTTACAGCTTTCCCAAAACCCTGATTTTGTAGATTCCCACATTGAATCTGATCAGGGCATGCAAAAGCAGAGCTGCCCCTCAGCAATGCCAGAGCTGGGAGGGGTCTGCAGGTCAGACCTGAGCCCCCAGAGCTGGGCACAGGGAGCAGCTGCTGGCAGGGACAGTTCCGGGCAGCAGAGCCCTGGGTAGGCAGTAGGAGGCAAGTGCCCCCAAGCTACCCTGGGATATTTGAAATTCTGCACAAACCTAACTTTTGCATTATTACTTGTTTTACAGAGTCCCATCACCTGAGGCAGCAAATGTCCAACAGCAGCTCCATCAGGCACTTCCTCCTGCTGGCATTGGCAGACACACGGCAGCTGCAGCTCCTGCACTTCTGCCTCTTGCTGGGCATCTCCCTGGCTGCCCTCCTGGGCAACGGCCTCATCATCAGCGCCGTAGCCTGTGGCCACCACCTGCACACGCCCATGTTCTTCTTCCTGCTCAACCTGGCCCTCACTGACCTGGGCTCCATCTGCACCACTGTCCCCAAAGCCATGCACAATTCCCTCTGGGACACCAGGGACATCTCCTACTCAGGATGTGCTGCTCAGCTCTTTTTCTTTATGTTCTTCATCTCAGCAGAGCTTTCCATTCTCACTGTGATGTGCTACGACCGCTACGTGTCCATCTGCAAACCCCTGCACTACGGGACCCTCCTGGGCAGCAGAGCTTGTGCCCACATGGCAGCAGCTGCCTGGGCCAGTGCCTTTCTCAATGCTCTGCTGCACACAGCCAATACATTTTCCCTGCCCCTGTGCCATGGCAATGCCTTGGGCCAGTTCTTCTGTGAGGTTCCACAGATCCTTAAGGTTTCCTGCTCACACTCCACCTTTAGAAAAATTTGGATTTCATTGGTTGCTGTCTGTTTAGCTTTTGGCTGTTTTGTGTTCATTGTTTTCTCCTATGTGCAGATCTTCAGGGCTGTGCTGAGGATCCCCTCTGAGCAGGGACGGCACAAAGCCTTTTCCACCTGCCTCCCTCACTTGGCTGTGGTCTCCCTGTTTCTCAGCACTGGCTTTTTAGCCTACCTGAAGCCCCCCTCCATGTCCTTCCCATCCCTGGATCTGGCCCTGTCAGTTCTGTACTCGGTGGTGCCTCCAGCCCTGAACCCCCTCATCTACAGCCTGAGGAACCAGGAGCTCAAGGCTTCCATGGGGGCACTGATGATTGGATGTTTTCAGAAACATTAAACTACTGGCCCCTTTCTGCCAATCACTTGTAATAAAAGTAATTTTCAATACTTCTTCTGAGTTTCATTTTGGGGATTCTTTACCTTTGTTTTAATTTTAAAATATTGTCTCCAAAGTGATGTTATTGTTTGTGCCATTTCTCATTTTCTTTCCCTTCTCCTTTACTGTGACCCACAGCCTGTTTCTATGAGGAGCTGTGCTCTCAGTGGCTGTAAATGAACTAAAGGATCTCCCAGGAAAGTTTTCTGCAGAGATACCCTTTTGTTCCTTCTCTGGAGCTGCAGCAGCAATGTCTGTGTGCAGAGCTGGGGGCAGATCAGGGCTGGCACAGCAGCTCTGCCCAGCAGCAGCAGCAGCAGCACTTGGTGTTGCCAGTGCTGCTGCCGTGGCCCTGCCCCGCTGCCCTGGTGGCCCTGGTGTTGCTGCAGGGCCTGAGTGCTCTCGGGGCCGGGCACAGCCGTGGGGGTGGCAGTGCCAGGGCTGCAGCAGGGACAGGCCATGGGCACTGCTGGGGCAGCGCTGATGCCTCAGCCCAGGGCCTGGGGGCTCCAGGCTCCTTGCCCAGGCTCTCTCAAGAACACGCCCAGGCCAATGCTCAGCACAGAAAAGCCCTGTGAGCAGCCCCAGGCTGGCCGTGGGCAGGCTGGGGGCAAACAGCATGGCTGGGGCTCTGCAAGGGCCCTGGGGCAGACGGGAAGGAGCAGCAGAGCAGGGGCTGATCCATCCCCAGTGCGCTGCACAGCCCAGGGCAGCGTCCCAGAGCGTCCTCATGGAGCTGCCAACAACATCCCCCCTCTGCAGCCCTGGCCTCTCCCCCAGCTCACTCAGGTGCCCCATCCTTGCAGGCACAGACACAGCAGCACTGGCTCAGGAGCCCCTGTTTGCACTGCACAGAGCAGGGGGAGCACCCCCATGCTGTTGGTGTGGGGACATGAACCTGAGGGAGCACAAATGCCATCAGCTCTTGGGGCCAGCAAGGGCTGGGGGACACCAGGGAAACCACTCAGGTTTGTCCCGTCCATTGCAGTCAGCCAGAAAGTTTGTTCCCATGGGCTGAGATTTTCCTGCCTCATTGGAGACGCTGTTGCTCAGAGCCAGGGCTGCCTGGCAGCCACCCCCAAACTGCCCTGAGCATTTCCTTGGCTTCACCTTTGCTTTTTTTCCTCTTTCCTGATCCGGATTACTTCCTATTGCCCATCCCCGTCCCCTCTCCTGGAAACAGCCTATCCCTCGTTTCGCTTTCCTCTCTGGCCCCACTCTCTATAGCATTCCACGATGGGAATGTCCCTTGGGCAGCAGGATCATCCTACAAATGCTGCAGGAATTGTCTGCAGGCTCATCGTGCTGCTCCCTTGCCAGAGGCACTCCAGGCCAGGGGGCACATCTGGGCTGCTGTGTCTGGCTCTGGGGCTCCCTGTTCTGGGCAGTGAGGAGGGGCTGCAGAGGCTCTGCAGGACTGACAGGATGGGCTTTGGGGCTGGCAGGAGAAGCTGAGGGACCTGGGCTGCTGGAGCTTCTGAAGAGGGCCCAGAGCTCATCCTGCAACTGCTCCAAGGGTGGTTCCAGAGAATCACAGAATCAGCAAAGTTGGAAAAGACCTTGGAGATCATCAAGTCCATCCTGTGCCCTGACACCGCCTTGTCTCCCTGAGCCTCCTCTTCTCCATGGTAAACAACCCCAGCTGACTCAGCCACTCCTCACAGGACTTGTGTTTCAGACCCCTCCCCAGCCTTGTTGCCCTTCTCTGGAAACGCTCCAGCCCCTCCATGTCCTTCGTAAATTGGTGGCCCAGAACTTGACACAGCACTCGAGGTGTGGCCTCACCAGTGCTGAGTGCAGGGCAAGAATCACTGCCCTGCTCCTGCTGGCCACACCATTCCTGATCCAGGCCAGGAGCCATTGGCCTTCTTGCCCACCTGGGCACACTGCTGCCTCATGTCCTGCCTGCTGTCCATCAATGCCCCAGGTCCCTTTCTGCCTGGCTGCTGTCCAGCCACTCTGTCCCCAGCCTGTAGCACTGCAGGGGTTGTTGTGGCCAAAGTGCACGACCCAGCACTTGGTCTTGTTCAACCTCACCTTGTTGGATCCGGGCCCTGTGCAGAGCCCTCCTACCCACCAGCAGATCCACACTCACACCCAGCTTGGTGTCATTTGCAAATTTCCTGATGCTGGACTCAGTCCCCTCATGCAGATCATCAGTGCAAATATTGAAATCCACGCTGGCTGCCTCTGATCCCTCGGCCATCCTGTGGGTGCCCTGGGATGGCACTCAAGGTGATCTGTTCCATAACCTTGCCGGGCACCCAGGTCAGGCTGACAGGCCTGGAGTTGCCCAGCTCCTCCTTCCAGCCCTTCTTGGGGATGGGCTCACATTGGCACCTCCAGTCCTCTGGCACCTCCCTGCTGAGCCAGCACTGATGGTCAATGATGGAGAGCAGCTTGGGGAGCTCATCCACCAGCTCGCTCATCCCCCTGGGATGGATCCCATCTGCTCCCAGAGACACCTATAATTTATTAAAAATACGGATATTGATCTAGTACTGACATCCCATGCTGTCGGACAAAGACTCTCGAAGAATTTAAAGTTAGAAAGTGTATGTTTATTGCAAAACTGGGAAGCGTGCAGGATAACTCCCAAATACACACTGCAATTTACAGGTGATTACAGAGTCCTTTTATCTATAGAAGTATTGAATACCCAAAATACAAATACATATTCATAATTTTGGTACAAAAGCTATTAAGCATGCATAGTTTGTTCCTTGAAATGAGTCGGTGGTCCCTTTCATGGGGAGGGGTCCCAAAATGAGGAAGTAAATGGAGTCTTTATCGTTCTGACCTTTCTACTTTTTAAATGCAAATATGACAAATGAACCCTTGGTAGAACTCCCATTCCAGTCCTCAACTGGTTTCAGAACAGAGGAGGCCACAATTGTTTTATGTTCCTAAAAGCTATTTATCAGTTTGTATATTCTTCATTATAAACCCAGCTAACCAAACATTGTGTTGACAAGCAATCAATTATTAGTTAACTACTAACTCAACTTTATCAAGGCCTATCCATTTATTTTGATAAACTCCAAAAAAGCTTATCTGTTACCAAAACCTCAGCTCCTCTAAAGTCCCTAAAATATTTAAAGTTTATATCTCACCTGTGAGCATCTGAGTGGCTCAGCAGGTCCCCAGCTGCTTCCTCCTGGATTACAGGGGGCTGTTTTGCTCCCTGTGCCCATCCACCAGCTCAGAAGAACACTTGTCCTGAGGACAACCTGTCTTATTGTTGAAAATTGAGACACACAAGGTATTAAGCAGCCCAGCCTTTTCCTTATATTTAGTTACTCTATTCCCCAGTGCATCCACCATAGAGTAGAGGTTCTCCTTTTTCCTCCTTTTACTATTAGTTTATTTATAAAAATTCTTCTTTATTACTTTTTGCAGAAGTGGACAAATGGAGCTCTAATTGAGCTTTCATCTCTCTACTTTTCTTTCTGCATGACCCAACAACATCCTTAAACACTTCCTGAGTTGCCTGATTTATTTTTTTCTGAGTTCCCACAAAAACCTCATGACCAGCCAGGACAGTCATTTTTCTCTCTGATTCAACTTTGGCACACAAGGACAGGCTGCTCCTTCCCCCTTAAGATTATTTTCTTGAGGCGTGTCCATCCTTCCAGGACACCTTTGGTTTTAAGGACGGTTTCCCTTAAAAATTCAGTACCTGATTCAGTACTCTCCAAATCTGCAGCCTGAACAGGCCAAGGTCTGCCCTTCCTGTTTCCAGATTAGACGTTTTGTTGATGCTCCTCCTTCTTTCACAGAATATTGTAAACTGGATTATTTTATGGTCAGTGTGCCCAAGGCAGCCTCCAACCACCACATCTCCCACCAGCCCTTCTCTTTCGTGAACAGCAGCAGAAAAAGCTTTCCTTGGGAATGGGAGTGATACCAAAACTTTGGCAAAATAATAACACTCCATAACCCCAATGTAGCATTAAGAAGCAGCATTCTTTATTTGGCCAGATCCACAGGGGGATAGCTCCTCCTAAAGCCGCACATGCTGAGTACAGGAAAGTTTCTGTTTATATTCTGTATTTTGCACACATATTCATTGATTGTCCTGGACTAAACACACATATGATAATAATTTCCCCAAAATCATTAGCATATTTCCCCTCCCCTTTACCCATGCATTCTCCTGTCCTGGGGGTCTCTCTGCTGGTCCCTGGTGCTCATGGACCCCAATGTTCCAGTGGGCCTGGCTGAGCTGGCAGGACACTGAGGCTGGTGAATTTCAGTTCCCCTTCTCACACAATGTGTGGTTTCCATAGGCCTGGGGTTTTGGAGAACCAGCACTGTGTGTGCTCACCTGGTGTGGACAATTTATCATCTGGTGACATGAGGTCACAGAGTGGGCTATGACATCACAGAGCGGGTTATGTGAGGTCATAAAGCAGCTACAGCATCATAGACTGCCTCTGTGACATCACAGAGCCAGGTGTGACATCACAGGGCAGAGGACTGACAGCACAAAGCAGACTATGACATCACAGAGTTTGCTGTGACATTAGAGATCAGCTGTGGGACATTAGAGCAAGAGCTGTGACATCACAGAAGGCTTTGTGACATCACTTGTTGCCGTTGAGGTTACAACCAACACCAATAAAGGCTCCAAGCATCAGCCCTTTATTGTTCTTCAGTACAACCTTTTATATCCTTCATCTTACATACATTGCACCTGTGTGCCCTCTGTACCCTTTGTGGTTGGTCAGTACACCTCAGCACTCCATGTCTCATTACCTTTAATACTGTTCACCTGTCCTGCATGGTCGTAGCTCTAAGGGATGAGGCTCAGCCTCAACACCACTCCCAATTATCACAAATGGTCTACCCACAATTCTCCTTTTTTTTTCTTTTAAATAAATGCCATGTCTACCATACCTCTACAGGGCCCTTGCAGAAGAAATAGCAAACATGGTACAAGTACCCCTTGTGTAGATTCCACTAAGTCTGGAATGCATCCATGTGCTGACCTTGATTTATTCCACAAACTTACATTACCTATAATCAAAAATCCTTGTACTTACACTTCTAGAATATTGACAATACCAATAAATGTACAATTTTATAAGGCAACACACAAGAATAAGCTAAAGGCCATATATTAGGAGAGTAACAAAATCAACAGCTACATAATTTTATCAAAGGCTATATGTCCTGGGGTGACGTTATGATGCTTGTATATCCCCATTCATCTGTTCTGTGCCTTTAAGACCGGCACTGAAGAGTAGAAGTTTTGTTTGGGTTTCTCTTATCAGGGACACAGAGGAAAGCGGTACATAAGACTGTTTTTTCACTTCCAGCTTCAGCTTGCTGCTTTTGCTTGCTCTCTTTTTCTGCTCTTGCTTCTGCTCTGCTTTCTGCCTCTGCTTATTAGCTAGTTCTAGCTAAACAGTCCACATTGCTTCCTGGACTGTTTCTCCTCTCCTGTTCCTGTGACCATCTCGAACCTGCTCCAGACTGGGACCCGGGAACACCGAAGGTTCGGCTGCAGCGGCTGGCCCAGCGCCGGAGGGACTGAGAACAGAGCAACCACCCCCCGAAAGAGACTTTCTGATTTTGTCATCTTTCTCAAAGCGGTGTCATCGGGTATTGTTCATTTTGTGTGCTGGGGGGTGCGGGGCCAGTCAAATAAACAGGTTCTTTCCACCTCTCTCCCAGGAATTTTTTCCCGAACCGGTTGGGGGGAGGGGCCGTGTGTGTTTCGCTTACTGGAGGGGCCCTCCTTTGCAGATTCTTTAACAAATTTGCCCTAAACCAGCACAAATTTTTGGCGCCCAAATGTGAAGCGAGAGAGAGAGAGTGGAAAAACCCTGTTTC
Source organism: Zonotrichia leucophrys gambelii (assembly GCF_028769735.1). Taxonomy (NCBI): domain Eukaryota; kingdom Metazoa; phylum Chordata; class Aves; order Passeriformes; family Passerellidae; genus Zonotrichia; species Zonotrichia leucophrys. The sequence continues at coordinate 34,987 of NW_026992718.1, forward strand.
GACTGCATTTTGGCTGCTATTACTCTGTGTTCGTTTAAATCAGCTAATAGCCATGCTTTTTGGATTCATAATGTCTCTTGGGGTGAAGGTTTGCATGCATTTCTGGTCCCTAGGGTTTTTTGAGATTTTAATACCTCTCTGGTCCCTAGGCTTATTTTCGTATCCAGAAATTGCTTTAGTATTGCCCCTAATACGTAGTTTTTACATCAGAGGGGCTGTGACCAGAATAGCTATCCTGCTGGGTTTGGTGGCAATAATGTGCAAGAAGTTTATAAACATGCTGGGGTCTGCTCCAGGTATGTATGGTTCATGGCTATGGTTATGCATCCAGTTTGTCGGAGGAGGAGCAGGAGGGAATGAGGTTTTTCAGCCTCTGCTTTCCTCCTTCTCCTATGAATCAGTTGCATCACTAGTGAAGGAGGTTCAGTTTCCCCTGAATGTTAAAGAAACCATCTTCCTGGTATTCAATCTGGTAACCTTCCTCTATACAGCCTGCTGCTTCTCTAGAATGAGGGCTGAGATTTCTAGACGGGCTGATGAGACCCCTGACTCAGGAGTAAACCCTGGTGTGGAAAATCCTAAGTGGTGTGGGAAATGGGAGGATATGGGCCAAATCCTGAAGGAATTCTCTGACCCTATAGTGTGGGATTTTCCCCATGAACAAATTCAGAACCCAGCTGAGGTGGGGAAATATCTGAAAGAGAAGTACCAGGATGAGCCTAAGGAGAGGAAGGTCATTGCAGTGAGCTGGGCCCTGGCATATGCTTATCGCACACTGCTAGATACTCTAGGGCAGCAGACAGAGGCAGGGGGGCAGGGAGATAAATCAGCAACTGTCCCGGTGACTCAGGCTGCAGCTAACACTCCAGGCTCGAAGCCAGCAGCTAAACCCATGGCTGTTGCTACCAGCACTAGAAGTGGGAAATGCACAGCCAAGACCAATCGACCAGTGGACGATGATGATGATGATGATGATGCAGGAGAAGGAACCTCAGTGCCTCCTGACGTAAAGTCAGGAGTCAAAGCAGCAGGTGCAAGATCAGATGCCAATAATGAGTCCTTCTCCCTGAAGGACCTTCGTGTCCTACAGAGGGATTACACTCGAAGGTCTGATGAATCCATAATTAGTTGG
>NW_026992719.1:0-36105 GCF_028769735.1 Zonotrichia leucophrys gambelii
GAGCACAAATGCCATCAGCCCCTGGGACAGCAAGGGCTGGGGGACACCAGGGAAACCACTCAGCTTTGTCCTGGCCTCTGCAGTCAGCCAGAAATTTGTTCCCATCAGCTGGGAGTTTCCTGTGCCACTGCAGATGCTGTTGCTCAGAGCCAGGGCTGCCTGGCAGCCACCCCCAAACTGCCTTCAGTATTTCCTTGGCATCACCTTTGCTTTCTTTCCATTTCCGTTTTATTAATTTCTTCCCATTGCCCAGCCCTGTTCCCTCCCCTGCAAACAGCCCATCCCTGTTTGCCCTTTCCTCTCTGGCCCCATTCCCCATTGCAGTTCCTGACTTGGCCCCATGGGAACGTCCCTTGGGGATCAGGATCATCCTCCAAGTGCTGCAGGAATTGTCTGCAGGCTCCTGCAGTGCCTGGTGCTGCTCCCTTGCCAGAGGCACCCCAGGCCAGGGGGGCACATCTGGGCTGCTGTGTCTGCCTCTGGGGCTCCCTGTTCTGGGCAGTGAGGAGGAGCTGCAGAGGCTCTGCAGGACTGACAGGATGGGCTTTGGGGCTGGCAGGAGAAGCTGAGGGACCTGGGCTGCTGGAGCTGCTGAAGAGGAGTCCCAGGGCTCATCCTGCAACTGCTCCAAGGGTTCTTTCAGAGAATCCCAGAATCAGGAAGGTTGGAAAAGACCTTGGAGATCATCAAGTCCAACCTGTGTCCTGCTACCGCCTTGCCTCCCCTCATCCTCCTCTTCTCCAGGATAAACCACCCCAGCTCCCTCAGCCGCTCCTCACAGGACTTGTGCTCCAGACACCTCACCACCCTTGTTGCCCTTCTCTGGACGTGCTCCAGCCCCTCCATGGCCTTCCTAAATTGGAGTGCCCAGAACTGGACACAGCACTCGAGGTGTGGCCTCACCAGTGCTGAGTGCAGGGGAAGAATCACTGCCCTGCTCCTGCTGGCCACACCATTCCTGATCCATAGGAGTGCCAGTGGTTTTATGAGGGAAATGGTGGGGAGAGGGTGATGACAAAGTATTATTGATTTTCAGCCATAAAGGGTCTTGGTTTTCACATCTGCTTTGAATGCATTAGAAGGTGTTGGGGGCTAATATCAAGTGCCATTGCTGATATCAATCTATAAAGAGGAATAGAAAACAGGAAAAAGCAGTTCACTTGGCATTGTTTTCAATACACTATATTCACTTTGAATTAACTTTTTTAGTCTGTCAAATTAACGACAGAAAAATTGAAAATTTAAATAATTCCCAGTGGCTTGTCTTGATCAGATGTTTAGAAAAAATATTTTTTGCTTTTCTCACTGAATTCCTGAACTGAAGAGCTCAAGAAAGAAGAGGCCCCTGGAAGAGGAAAATTCATCAGCAAACTCCAAGTGGCTGACGATCCATCCCCATCAGAGCAGCAATGAACAGAAATGAGCACAGCTCTGTGGCTGCCCCAGCTTTGGCATGGGCCCTGGGCCTGGAGCAGGAGCAGCGCTTGAGGGCCCCAAGGCCGGGGCTCTTGTGCTGCCCTGGGCAGATGGGATGGCAGCAGGGGCTGCAGAGCTCTCAGCACCTCAGGCAGAGAGGAGCAGGGCAGCCAGGGAGCCTCCTTTGGCCTTGGCCAAGCACCTTCCCCCATGGCTGGGGCTGAGTCCTGCGGCAGCTGCAGCTGCTGCTGTGCCCTTGCCAGGGACTGAGGCCGTGGGGCAGTGGCCAGAGCAGCCTGGCCTGAGCAGAGCTGTGGGGCCAGAGCCGGCTGGGCTGGGCTGGGGAGAGGCCCTTGGTGCTGCCCAGAGCTCAGGGCAGCTGGCAAAGCTTGCAGGGAGCTGGGCTGGGCTCAGAGAGCCTGGCCCAGAAACCATCAGTGTCCATCTCAGCCTGGCTGAGCGTGCAGGGGCAGGACTCAGGCCAGGCCTTGTGGGCCAGGGCCAGCGCCTGTGCAAGGCATTGCAAACAGGCAAGTGGCCCAGAGAGGAGGCTGCTCTGTGCCCTTGGTGGCATGGACAGAGCAGGGAGGGGGCCCAGGACATTTGCCAGTGCCAGCCTCCGTGCCCAGCCCTTGGCAGCCCTGGCTGCTGAGCCCAGCTTTGGCCTGGGCTGAGTTTGGCTGTGGCCCAGCTCCATCCTCCTGCGGAGCTCAGGGCCTGTTCCCAGCCATGGCCAGCCCTGGCTGCCTCTGTACTGGCCCAGAGGCCGGCAGAGCCCAGGGCAGGGATGTCTGTGCAGCCCTACAGGTGCCAGGGGCTCTGTAGGAGCTGGCAGAGGCTGCCCAGCAGGGAGGCCATGTGGCACAGAGCCCCAAGGCTGCTGTGGGCACCACGGCACAGGGGCCGTTCCCAGCCGCAATGCTCCTGGCCTGGGCTGGGCCTGCACAGGGGCTGGGCCACCATGGCTGGGCCAGCACAGGGCCACAAAGGGGCCACGCAGCCGCTGCCGGGGCTGACAGCAAGGCCAGGCAAACACAAGCAATTGCTGAGCATGGCCTGTGCTGGCCAGGCCTGACTGTGCCAAAGGCAGAGCTCAGCTGCCCTTGGGGGCTGCAGCAACAGTCCAGAGCCCAAAGAGCCTCCATGGCTGTGCTGGAGACCCAGGCTGCAGGAGGGAAATGCAGGGCTGCTGCGGGATGGGGAGGGCTTTGAATTCCAGCACACACCTCAGCTCTCTGATGATCCCAGCACCATGCTGGGCCCTGTTTCAGACTGAAGCAGAGCAGATGTTGAGGGGACAGGAGCCCTGCGGGGCTGTCAGGGACCTGCAGCTTGCAAGGTGCTCTGCTCTCCCTCAGGTGCTTTCAGAGAGATCCAATCCCAGCTGGGCGCCTCAGGGCACAAGTGGCACTGCCTGTTCATAGTCACACAACTGATGTCTGCCTGAAAAGCGGCACAGGTGTTAATACGTGTTTGTTTTTTTGTCTACAAGCAAATCTTAATTATCTGGGTCTTTTGAGTACTTCTTAGAATTGGCAAAGTATTCCTGCCAAGAGAAGGAATTTCCTGGATTTCCTGGATTCTTCTGCTGATGGCAGGAGAAGGAATACTGATCTTCCCCTCTACTCTTGTCACCAACATTCAGTCTAATGTGTCATGACCCTCTTCCTTTAGGTGTTTCCAGCTCTCCTGTTTAAATGGCCTTGTTTAAGGACATGTCTTCATTTAGAGCAGCTGGATCTATGTCCTTCCCTTCTGTCCCAGTTTTCTTCCTGCAGCTGTTTTCTGACCATTCCAATGAGTCTCCCTTGACTGGCTTCATGCTTGACCTTAAGGGAGTTGCCCACTCTTTCAGAAGTTTAAATAACTCCTTAGTCAGCATCTTAGTTGTAGTTTTATCTATTCTATCACCTCTTATTATGTCTTTGTCTAAAGTCATTCCTTTATGGCTATCCCTTGTGGATGATGGACACGTCAGATATTGCTGAGATGTCACAAGTAACTGAGGGAAGTGTTTTGATGTTTATTAAATTTTATCACGGTCAAAATTTTTATGTTGGCCATGAAGATGAACCTTTCTGTGTCTCTGAGCCTCACCAGTTCCTGATCCCTCAAAGGACAGAAACCTGATGAGTTGTGGTTTCCACTCTGGGGGCTGCACTTGGACCTCCCTCCATCCCTAGAGCAGACCTCCCTTGTCCCACAAAGTCCCTGGCAATGCAGGGATGAAGGAAATCAGACAGGCTGTGAGGATCAGGGGAACAGCAGACTCAGGGAGAAGAATGACTTTTGCATTTGATGGAGTTGTGCCTCCCCTTGGGTTTGTTGGATGACAATAAATGAACACCCCTCTGCGTCTCAGGCAGCTCCTTCTCCAAGGAAAGCAGGTGGGAGTTGGAGCCAAGGAGCTGAAAGCTGCAGGTGCAGCCTGGGCTGGAGGGAGCTCAGATTTGCACAAGGCTGCTCTGAGTGCCAGCGCTTGGGTGGGGGGAATGGTGGGGTGGGAGTACGGACAGAGTCTCATTGATTGTCAGCCATGAAGGGTCTTGATTTTCATATCTACTCAAATTCATGAGGAGATACTTGGATTCAGTGTCAATTGGAGATTGCACATAGCAATAAAAAAACCAGGAAAACAAAACTAAATAGGACCTAAAAAAATCTTCTCGCTGTCATTTTAAATATCATGCATTTACTTTGAATACGCTACTGAGATCTACCTAACCACAAATGATTTGAAAATTAAAATCCAATTATTCCCAGAGGCTTGGCTAGTTTAGGTGTCCTGAATGTTAATCAGCCCTGGGACACTGAATTCCTGCACTGGAGAGCTGAAGGCTGAACAAGCCCCTGGAGCAGGAAAATTCAGCAGCAGCCTCCAAGGTGCTGAGGATGTCAGCAGCCCCCAGTGAGGCCATCCCTGTCCAGAGACCGTGGGGGAATGGGCAGACAAGGAGAGCGTCCCTGGGGCTGGGGCAGCACAACTCAGAGGCACCAGCAGATCCAGCTGGGAAATGGAGTGTGGAATGTGGCTGGGAAAGCCCTGCCTGGGCTGGGCCAAGCAGGACACACAAGCCCTGATCCACATTCCCCGAACACTTCTCTCAATTAGAAATTTAAAAGCAGTTACTGAGGAGAAATAAACAGGAGATTCTCAGGAGCTCAAAACAACAAAACAGCCTTTACTGGGAACTTGAGAAAATCAGGGAAACTCTGGGAAATGGTTTAATAGGACATTCAATCAACAAAAAAAACACTTCTCAAAGCATTAATTTGGCCCATTCAACTTCAAAAACTCTTAGCTTGTTTAATTTAAAGTTAATCAAAATTTGCAAGAGGACAGAAATTGAAGGAGAATGCACAGGAAGAGAGAAAAATGTGATTTAGAGAAGCACACACAGAGCTACCGACTCCTGGATTCCAGCACTGTTCAGATGGAAATTCCAAGAGGAGGTAGGGCCAAGATGTGTGCTTGCCTTCGGCTCAGCCTTCAATTCTCCTTGGTCTTCCTGGGCCCTTCCCCCAGGTGGGACTTGGGCTCATTTGGTCCCTCAGGAGCTGGGCTGAGGGCTGCAGAGGTGGCTGTGGAGCATTGCCTGTGCTGTGCCAGGGACTGGCAGCCACTGCTGGGCTGGGATAGAGGCTCTGGGGGGATTGGGGTTCCAGGGCAGGGCAAGGCTGGACCTGCCCCTTCCTCCCCCACACATGAAATCTTTTGAGCCAACAATCTCCTCCAGTCTTTCACAAAAGGGAATGTTGGAGGTGGAATCCAAATTATGGCATGGGCACCTGGAGGAAGAAGGACAGTTCTTTTCCATAGGAAGGAAAGCACAGAGCCCCAGTGTTTGGAAGGCAGGTGAGAGCCTCACTCGGTCAAGGCCAGCCAGACTTGTCAGGAATGGCAGATTTTGTCTGGGAGAAGTCTTTGCACATAGGGAATTCTGGAGTTGGAAGCCCAATCTCAGTCATGGGTTCCTGGAGAAGCAGGATGGTTCTTTTTCATAGGAAAGGGAGCACAGAGCCTTCCACAGTGCTTTGGGGACAGATGAGATGTGACCCTTGTGAAACTATTACCAGCCAGACTTGTCCTGGCAATATTCCCATGCGAACAATCCCTGGATATATGGAAATTTGGAGGTGAAATCCCAATTCTGGCCAGGGGTACTCGGAGAAGAAGGAGAGATCTTTTCCATAGGAAGGAAAGCACAGAGCCCCAGTGCTTCAGCAGCAGATGAGGAGAGACCCTCAACATGCCAAGGTCAGCTGGACCAGTGTAGGGGACCCTGGGAGGCCAAACCAGCCAGATCTGTTCTGTGTTCCCTTGGTTTTGTGGGGCCTCATAGTGTCACAATGGTGCCTTCGATCCATGAGGTCCAACAGTGCCAAAATGGTGACTTGTTTCCATGGGGTCCAGCAGTAACACAATGGACCCGTTGGTTTGATGGGGTCCCACAATGTCACAATGGCCGCTAGGTTCCATAAGGCCCCACAGTTTCACAATGGTCCCAATGATTCCATGAGGCCTTGCAGTGTCACAATGGCCTCCATGGTTCCACAGGCCCCACAATGTCATGTGACTCCTCTGTTCCATGAGCCCTGCAATGTCACAATGGACCTTTGGACCCTGGGGGTTTGCAGTGTCACAATGGTCTCCATTGGCTCCACAGTGTCACAATGGACCATTGATTACAGGAGGCCACTCAGTGTCACACTGGATCTTTGGTTCCACACATCCCCGCAGTGTCACAATGAACCCTGGGTTCAATGGAGTTCCACAGTCACCATGGCCCCTTGGTTCCATGCAACCCTGCAGTGTCACAATAGTCTCCTGGTTTCACAAGGCCCCAGAGTATCACAATGGTCCTCTTTGTTCTGTGGGTACCCCTAGGGTCACAATGGTCTCACAGGTTCCATACGGCCTCACAGTGTCACAATGCTTTGCTTATTCCATGGATCCTCATAGTGTCAAAATGGTCTCCATGACTCCATGGTGCCCTTTAATGTCACAACGATCTCCTTGGTTCTATGAGGCTGTGAAGTGTCTTAATGGTGTCTCCATGATTCCATGAGGCCCTGCAATGTCACAATGGACCTTTGGCTCTATTGAATCTTGCAGTGTCACAATGGCCTCTTGGTTCCAAGGCACGCCAAAGTGTCACAATGGTCTCCACAGTTCCATGAGGCCCCATGGTGTCACAAATGGATCCTCCGTTTGATGGAGTGTGTGTGACACTCTCAGTATGACAATGATCCCTACATTTCATGGAGTCACACAGTGTCAGTACAGTCCCCTTGGTTGCATGAGGACCAGCAATGTCACAGTGCTCTCCATGATTCTATGAGGCCCCACAGTGTCACATTGGTCCCTTGGTCTCACAGGGCCCCACAGTGTCACAATGGTCCTTTGGTTCCATGGGCCCTGTGCTGCTGCATTCCCCCCTCCCCTTCTCAGGCTGCCCTGCCAGCTGAGAAATGCTCCTTGGGCCTCAGCCTTGGCCAACAGCCCCTGGGCTCAGCTCCTCTGCAGCTCATCACAAACACTGTCTGCTCCAGCCACTGCTGCTGCCCAACCAGCTCCTGGTTCCTTTAGCAGCAGCCCTGGGAACTGTCTTTGTTCCCTCAGTGGCACAACATCCCTGTTCTCACACTGCCAAAGAAAGCTGTTGGTGCCAAGTGTGGCCAGGATGAACCATTGCTGGGACTGGAGCCCCTCTCTTGGGGCCCTGCCAACAGTCCTGCAAAAGGAGCCCTTGGAGGTCTCCTGGGCCAGCGACTCCCTCTGAGTGGGGCCTCTCCCAGCCGGGAACTCTCCCGTTTGCTGCACTCGGGGATCCTGAACAACGACAGAGCCTGGGCCGATCCTCCCACTCCTCCAGGCTCAACCCTTTGCCCTTTGCTGGGGAGATGCCAAAGGATCCACAGGGAGCATTGCCTGCCCTCAGGGGAATTGCTCACAGGTGCCTTGCACTGACTCTTTGTGTCTGTGTGCACACAGGAGTGCCTGTGCTGGGGAAATGTGTTAGAAATGCTGCTCTCTGAGGGGTTTGAGAGCCTGGGGTAGCTGAGTCAGTCAGGCCTTTAGGTAAGGGTAAATCCCAAGGTCTAAGCTATGTTAAATTCTGCTAAGAGTTGTTATTTTGCTAAGTTGTTACATTTATTATAAGTTATAAATTAAATTGAACATTGTTGAGTGTTACTCCTCTGTTAAATTGCCAGGTCATAGGTTTTAAGTTAGGTTAAATATTGTTAAGATCTATTCTTTTGCTAAATTGTGAAGTTGAAGGTATCAGTTAAGGTTAAGGTATAAATTCAATCCTGTTAGGTTTGAGCTCTGTTAAGCTTTTATCTCTTTATTCTTTTATCCTTGCCTCATTGTCCTTGTGTCACACACAAGCCCAGGAGCAGTCCTCAGTTCATTTCTGGTTTGATTGCCTGGATTTGGTTTGGTTTTGTTATTGCTTTGTTTCCTTGGTGTGCCTGAAGTGCCCAGTCAGGAGCAGAGTAACTCTTGCCAAGGAATTTTGTGCTGCTGTCCCTTAATATTAAATCTGGTTTTGGCTGATCCCTTGCCGGGGATTTTTTCAGCACTCTCAAGGCCTCGTTGGTACCAAGGTGAAGGAGCCCTGGCCCAGGCTCTGGCCTTGGGGGACATGGGTTTTGCAGAATGAGGCCTTTGTTGGGGATGAGCCATTTGTCAGTAAGCGAAAAACTCGGACACTCAATATGAGTGACAAGCAAGTTCCATTTATTGAAGAGAGCATCAGACACTTATACAGCAAGTAATAAGCTTATGAATATTCTGTAAGCAAGCGATCTATTGGTTAAACTATACCAACAACTCTTTCTCATTCCTTTGGGCCTACATTATCTATTTCCCACGTCTCTCTGTTCACTTGTTATCATACCCAGCTAGGCCCAAGGACACGCTATCTTGCAGGTGCAAAAACTCAAACTAGCTGTGTTCAGTACTTTCCCAGCTCCTGGTCGGCTAACAAGTGAATGTCTACGTGACCTCTGTCATGTAGCCATTTCTCCACAATTCCCCTGTTTTCTTGTTGCACAAGCAAGGTTTGATGGGCTGTGTCACACTCTTTGCAATACAAGAATAGGCAATTCTAACAACTATTACATTACAAGCAGTATTCTCAACTAGCAAGGTTTCTCTCTTACAAGGGATCTAAGCCAGCGAGACAAACTGAAAAGGCTATCACTATTTATAGGATATGCCATATGACAGATACAAAAAGGATTCTACGCTGCTACAAGGTTCAAATAAAATTCAGGTGTGCCAATAAAACCTACAAAAATGAGCTAATGGAGCAACATGTGCACAGGTTTCATCTGCATTGATTGTCTGGTAAGTTTGCTTTCCATTCTCAAACAGCAGATATACTTCAAACAGGAATGGCTCTACTCACAAATGCTTCTGATTGTCTCTTCTAACTAGAGTTTCTCTGATGTTCACGACAACACCCTGCACACAAGTCATAAAATAAACGCCTAGCTGTGGTGGTTTGACCAGAAAGAAGTGGGAATTCTGGGATGCTTTGTCAAACCAATGGGTGCTCGGATTTTGATATTGGCACCTGGTGTGGCCAGTGGGGTTTGGACACACTTCCGAGAACACACAGGGGTTAGAAACCAGAGCTTCGGCCTTGGGAGGCTCTCTTCGGGCTTCGAGGAAAAGAGGTCGGATCGCCCTCCCTCGTCCAGCGCAGCAGCTGGGCGGGGGAGGGGCAGCCATGTGGTAGGCCTGGGCCTGGACAGAGATGGGGGGTGAGGAGGCCCTTGAGGATGGAAGGGTGGAGGAGCCCCAGGAGGCATCGGGCAGCCACGCAGCCACCCTCCCCATCCCCCCCAGCCCTCCCAGGAGAGAGAGAGAGGGAGAGCCGGCGACGGAATGTGATAGCAGCCGGCCAAGGAGGAGAAGGGGGGGAGTGCAGCGAGAAGGTGCCCGGCCGGAGCAGCAGCGAGTGTGGGAGTGCCGGAGCTCTGGGACAGGCAGAGACAGAATTTTTTAACCCCTTTCTTTCATGACTGGGACCTCGCAAAAATGCTGATCCTCCTCGGAGCTGAATAAGAAGAGAGATAAGAGATGAGATAACAAGGACCTGGCTCGAGGGAAGTGGAGAAGACTGGCTGAGTGGGGAGAGATGATTGGAGTGGCCTTTTGGCTGGACTTTTCTTGTGTGGCCGTAGACTGAACCAGTTTTATTCCTGTGACACAGAGACTGCATTTAGGGGGAGGCAGTGCCTCAGAACCAGGAGAGTTCATTGTGGGGACCCTTCGGCCCCAGGGGGTGGGAAAAAATGGAGGGGACAGATGTCCCAAAGCAGAGACTGTGCCTTTTTGGAGTGAGACAAGGCATCCTTAAAAGACAACCCTAGAAGCAGCTCTGGTCCACGCACAGTGGTGAGAGCACTGGGCATGGAAGGAAGATGTCACAAATGGCAAAAGGACTTTCCGGGCGGTGCTGAGTGACATGGAAGCACACGAGGTTTCAGCGTGTTTCCAGGGGAAGCCTATGGTGCAAGAAGGACTCCTCTCCTCTTCATGGACTGAAGTTTGAGTATTCTAAAGGGTGGTGCCAGACTGGGCAGTTGGTGATTTGGGGGAATGTATCGGATTGGGAAATTTTGGTGGTGGGGAGGAGGAAAATGCGTTTTGTAAGGTTTTCAATTTTTTCCCTTATAGTTTTTTCCTATTTTCTTGTAGTTTAGATAATAAAGTTTTCTTTATTTCCAAACTGGAGCCTGCTTTGCTTATTCCTGGTCACATCTCAGAGCAGACACCAGGGAGAGGGTATTCTCATGGGGGCACTGGCTCTTTGCCAGGCCCAAACCATGACACTAGCATAAAAGCACAAATCTATCTAACATCACTTAAACTTAATAGCATTTAGACTTAAAATACTTAAAATATTTAAACTTAACAAAATTTAACATCACTTTAACCTATCTTTACTTAAACTTAAAAGAAATTAAACTCAACAGAACTTTAACTTAGCAGAACTTAAGTTTAACAGACCTTAACCTGAACAAAACTTAACCCTAACAAAAGTTAAACTTAACAGATTTTCAAATCAACAGAACTTACATGTAAAATCACTTAAATTTAAGAGAACTCAACTGACTTTAAATTCTACATAACTTAAACTTATTATAATTTAAACCTAACAGAACTTAACATCACTTAATAACACTTAAACTGTAAAGAAATTAAACTGAACAGCACTTAAACCTAACTTAACATAAATGACATAAACTTAACAACACTTTAAAGTATTTAACATTTAATGGCACTTAATAGACAATTTAACTTAAACTACTTAGAACAGATAGAACTTACTATAGAAATTGAATAGAATATAGAATTTACTATAACTTACTTACAGGCCTGACTCTAAAATACTAAGCTAAAACAACTTTCTTCATGTGTTTGCTACTGCGTTTTTACACTTGAATGCACCTAAACATAAGGAGTTTGTTCAAGGTATAGCTGTGGAAAAATTCTTTTGAATTCAGTGCTTGCTTTTACATCTACCACATCCAAGCAAGGCCCAAAGAATACAAAAAGCACACTTATTACATCTTACTTTTACAATCGCTTTAACACATCTTTAACATTTTTAAATTTTTCAAAATACAATTTCAGAGTTTGATGTTCCACCGACTGAGTTATCTGGGCTTCTGATGTTTAAAGTCTATGTTAATACAGGTGATTTTAAGACAGCATAGTGGATGCTAAGCTAAATCGGCTGAAATCTGGCTCAATGCATTCACCACGCTGATTTCTCTTTCACAGTCTCTGCCAGGAAGAACAAAAAATCTTTTTAATTTAGGTGAGGAGCGTCTTGAAAGAAATGCTCTTCAGTGTAGCTTATTTATTATCACTGGTTTCTTAATTGCAGTAAGGATCTTTTCTTTTGTTGACAAGAGTCACATTTATTATGGCTATTAGGTCTAAAACTGAAGCTTTTCCCAGCCGTGGGGCAGAGGTGGGAAAGTAGTCGCGCTTGGAAGGCCCTGGGATCGGGCCGCCGCTGCTCGTGTCGCTGTGGTGCGGTGGGTTAACGGAGCTGCTGCTGGACGCAGCGCAGCATTTCGGCAGCACGAGTTGCGGCACCACGGCGGGGCTCCCCCCCACCACGCTGCGCCCCCTTTGCGCCGCCGCCGCTTCAGGTGGCCAGCAGGGCACGGCGGGCCCCGCCACGGGCTGCCCGCCCGCCGCTGAGTTCCGCGCACCCAGCCTGGCCGGTGCGCACCGCACCGCACCGCGGGCACGGCACCGCCCGCCTCGCTCGGGCTCTGTGGCTGTTCGTATTGTTGCTCGCCGAGCGCCAGCCGGCCGCACCGAGTTTTGTGCGCCGGAGACACTGTCCATGGCGGCACCGGCTGAGCCGCGCAGCTATGCTTGGAGTCTGTTAAGGTACAGTTTGTTTAGGTTGCCAAGTCGAAACTAAGGCCCCCGCTGGCCGCGGGGCAGAGGGAGAAGTGCTTGCGCTGGAAAAGGGCTCTGGTCTTGCGCCGCTGGTGTCGGAGCGGGCGACTCCCCTGCACTGGGCTTCTGGTTTCACGAGACTCACAGGCAGCCTGAATCACTGTGTGCGCCGCACCCAGCGCTGAACCTCAGGCGGCGCGGGTCGCTCCCCCGTGGCTGCTCCGCTTCCCCCGCGGCTGCCTCCGTTACCGCCGCTGCAGCGCAGCATCTCAGGCGAGCCGCCTGCCGTGGCTGCTCCCCATGGCGCAGCGCCCATGCCGAGTTCGGAGTGGCACAGCCCTGCAGGCGCCCCGAGCCGCGCCTGCTGCTGCCATCGCAGCTGGGTCGCTGGCCCACTGTGCGTATACTTGCAGTGCCAGAACCACAACGCACGTTTTTGCAAGTCTATATGCAGCAATTTCGGGAATTCTCTTCCCAAGTCGACAGTCTATAGTCCCCGCTTTTCTAAAAAGCACTTAAAATTGATTATATGCCGCTTTTCCCTGTATTACCTCTTAACCTGTCATTCATTCAGCGCGCTGCAGCCTTTCCAGGATATCGATGGCATTCAGTTAGCTGGACTCTCCTGTGAGGTTGCCAGGGCACCGCAGCTCGCCCTTTGGCCTTTATCCAGGACTCCCATATGGGGTCACCTGAAGGCAGGGCCCGCTTTTTGTGCCTCCCGGGCTGCATCGGGACTGACACGCAAATACTGCACCGACCGTGGCTCGCAGGGGTCCATAGGGTCGCTGTTCCGGGCGCCAATTGTCGCAGAAAATGAGGCCTTTGTCGGGGATGAGCCATTTGTCGGTGAGGGGAGACTCAGACACTCAATATAAGTGATAAGCAAAATTCCGTTTATTGAAGAGAGCATCAGACACTTATACAGCGAGTAATAAGCTTATGAATATTCTGTAAGCCAAGCAATCTATTGGTTAAACTATACCATGAACTCATCCTCATTCCTTAGGGGTTACATCTCTCTTTTCTCATGTCTCTTTCACTGTTTGTTATTATACCACAGCTAGGCCCAAGGACACTGCTATCTGTGCAGGTGCAGGACTTGGAATTAGCCATGGTTTTGTACTTTTCCATTTTCTAGCAGCTAAATTCCCAACAGAAACCTTCCTGATGAACTGCATGAGAGCAGAGGGAAATCAAGGCAGAGCCATGGTTTGTCAGGAATTGCTTGATCCTAATGAGCCCTGTGGTGCATTTTGACCTGAGCACTGGAACCTCATGGCCTGAGAGGAGATGGCACAAACCTTTCCAGGAGGAAAAGTCAGAGGAAACACCCAAAGTGTCTCAAAGCATGAATGGGTCATACTGAGGTCCATCCTCAACACAGGCTCCTCATGGACTCTTTGGAGGAGAGATTTGGAGGCCAGGATGGCACAAAAACTTCTCAGAGACTCAGTGTGGAAAGGAAAATCCTTAAAAATACCTAAAAGTATCCTTAAGTCATTAAAATAACTTTAAAAATCTTGAGTACCTCAAAGTATTAATGAGCACCACTAAATTTCAGTACTAAGCTCTCAAGGGACTCGTTAAAGCAGATAATTGGGGCCATGATTGCACAAACCTCTCACAGAGTCTGTATCAAAAGGAAAACACCAAGTACCTTAAAATAACTGAAGTACCCTGAAGTATTAATGAGCCCCACTGAGTGTTGTTACTGACAAAGCCTCTCCAGGGACTAATTACAGCAGATAATTGGAGGCCATGATTGGACAAACCACTCAGAGACCCCAAGGCAAAAGCCAAACCCAAAGTCCTTTGAAAAACCTGCAGAGAGGCTCCCAGCACAGAGGCAGCTTCTGGCAAGGGCAGTGCTGCAGAGAGACAGCTCTGCCCAGGAGCAGCTCCTGTGCACAGCCCAGCAGGGCTGGGGCACTGCCTGCAGCCACCCTGGGCACAGCACAGAGGGGTTAAACTCAGCCTGGGCTGGGAGCACAGAGCAGAGCTCACTCGGGGATCACTAGAGCAGAAATCAGCCCAGGTTTGAAGCAGTCATTCCCTGGCTGTGGGAAGAGAAGCTGCAGTTCCTACAGGGATCTCCTGGAGCTGGCACATCCCACAGCTTTTAGCACCTTTCAGGAGGACTCTCAGAGCTGCTCCAGGGCAGGGCTGTGGCCCTAGGGCAGGGCTGGCTTTCCCTGCTGCCCCAGCCCAGGCACAGCCCAAGGCAGCTCCTGTTGCCAGGCTCTGCTGCAGGGCTGAACAGCCGGGGCTGCAGCCAGGGGTGCCAAGGGCTGTCCTGCAGAGCAGGGTCCTGCAGCCCAGGGTGCTGTGCTGGGGCTGGGACTCTGCTGCCTGCCAGGGACAGCTCTCAGCCGGCCCGGGGAGCTGCTCCCAGCGCTGGGGAGAAGCTGTGGGGGGAAGGAGCCACCCTGAGCAGGGCAGGGGCTGCTGCTGAGAGGGGCTGGGTGGGGCAGGGCTGCTCCCAGCTCCAGACCAGCCTGGGCACAGCTCTGGAGGACACTTCCCAAAGAAGGTACGTCTGGAAAGATCAGGAGCTTCCCTGAGAGTGTTTTCAATTTCCTACTTGAAGAAGGATGGGAACGTTGGGGTGATGACAAAAAGATTTTTGTATTTTTTACATTTTATATATTCATAGCTCTCTAAATTACTATCATATAGTTACAATACTATAATCCTTACTTAACTCTAATAACCTCTTAACTCTATTAAACCACTATTATATTCTTATATAGCTTTAATCCTGAATTAAATCTGGTATGTTTCCCTACCTTTCTCTTAATAACCTGACTGTCTAAATATATTCCTAAAATGCTGTATAGTCCTATTCTTTTATATAGTCCTGAAATACTATATAGCCTTCTAGGAACTGGACGTATAGGAGCATTTTGGGTTTTGAGAATGAGCAGAATATGAGCAGTCATTATAAAAATGAAGGCAAAGAAGCCTTTGGACCTACTCCAATGGGTTGACCCAGGGGTGTGTAACTAGGGAAACTGAATCTCCTTTTGGATGTTCCTGTTAAATATCCCAATTAATCAACATTAATAAATTGTTGAAATCAGGAGCTGGGTGTGCCCCATCCCCACTGGGACACCTGGAAGCTTCCAATACATGTCTATTGTTACTTTACTGTTCTAACACTGTTGCAAGGGTTTTTTTGGTTTTTTTTGGCCTCTTTGGGTTACAGACAGCAGAGGGATGAGAGAAGCAGAACAGGAATTGTAATCCCAGAATCACAGAACATTCTGAGTTGAAAGGGACACACAGGATCATCAAAGGAATGTTTGAACATTTACAGAGACTCCAGAACTGCAACTTTGGGTGGCCAGTCTCTCTGCTGGGAGCCTCCCAAAGGGCCCTCAGCCACTCCTCAGCCCTGGACAGCAGCAGCATCACCTCTGCAGGGCCCAGCAGGGCTCTCCTGAGCTGCCCTTGCCCAGCTGCACACAGAGCCTGCCCCAGCCAGGGCCCTGCACACAGGCAGGTTTCTGTAAGGCCCTGGCCAGGGCACACAGACTGGGATGGGCTCTGTGAGCGCTGGCAGGGACAAGGCTCCTCTCAGGAGGGAATGTCCAGGCCCAGGGAGATGCTCAGGGAAGGAGAGGGGGCTGAAGAGAGCAGTGCTGGGGGCAGGATGAGGGCACTGTTGGTGTGTGGGAGGTGCCAGGCACAGCTGGGCACGGGAACACTGTCCTGAGTGCCCGGCTGTCTCTGCCCTGCCCTCTCAGGCACAGCACCACAACATCTTCTCTTGGTTCTGCCCTGCCCTGATATTGTCACTGTTATCTGCTGCTCTCAGGGAGGCTCTGGCATTTGCAGCTGCTGAGTCTGGCTCTGCCCTTGGCATTCCTGCCAGGCAGGGCTGTCCATGGGAATGGGATGTCCAAGCTTCCCTGGAACCCGTGGGGCTGTGGGCAAAGCAGTCCATGGGAAAGGGGAATGAGCTGAGCTCCCTCCCTGAGATCCCATCATGGGCACAGCCAGGGATCTCCTTGCTGTGCCCTTCCAAGCTCTGAGCTGCCCTCCTGGGTGCAAATCTGTGCCAGAGCCTCTGGGAGTTCCCTGAATGTCCCACAGGGAAGGGCAGAGCTGCCAGAGCTGAGGAAATGCTGTTGGGTTTGCCCAGGGAGCTGTGAGTGTCCTTGGCACAAGGGGGTGCTGAGACCTTGCCCAGAGACCTTGAGAGAGGGTGAGAAATTCAGGGATCCCTTTGCACTGGGCAGGGTCTGGTTTATCCCAGGGTGACCCAGGAATGTGATTGTGCTCTGATTGCAGCCAAAGGTTCCCCCCAGAGCAGGAAGGGGGGTGAGTGAGTCCCAGCAGTAGGGACTGTCTACAGGGAATAGCCCAGGCTTGGCTCAAAGCAGCCTCTCCTGACTTGTCACTGTCCTTTCTCCATGAACAGGTCCCCATGCCCAGCCAGAGCAAATGTCCAACAGCAGCTCCATCAGGCACTTCCTCCTGCTGGCATTGGCAGACACGCGGCAGCTGCAGCTCCTGCACTTCTGCCTCTTGCTGGGCATCTCCCTGGCTGCCCTGCTGGGCAACGGCCTCATCATCAGCGCCGTAGCCTGCGGCCACCACCTGCACACGCCCATGTTCTTCTTCCTGCTCAACCTGGCCCTCAGCGACCTGGGCTCCATCTGCACCACTGTCCCCAAAGCCATGCACAATTCCCTCTGGGACACCAGGAACATCTCCTACAAAGGATGTGCTGCTCAGGTCTTTTTCTTTCTGTTCTTCATTTCAGCAGAGCTTTCCCTGCTGACTGTCATGTGCTACGACCGCTACGTGTCCATCTGCAAACCCCTGCACTACAGGACCCTCCTGGGCAGAAGAGCTTGTGCCCACATGGCAGCAGCTGCCTGGACCAGTGGCTTTCTCTATTCACTTCTGCACACAGCCAATACATTTTCCCTGCCCCTGTGCCATGGCAATGTCCTGGGCCAATTCTTCTGTGAAATCCCACAGATCCTCAAGCTTTCCTGCTACAAATCCTATCTCAGGGAATTTGGGCTCATTGCAGTTAGTGTCTGTTTATGTTTTAGCTGTTTTGTGTTCATTGTTTTCTCCTATGTGCAGATCTTCAGGGCTGTGCTGAGGATCCCCTCTGAGCAGGGACGGCACAAAGCCTTTTCCACCTGCCTCCCTCACCTGGCCGTGGTCTCCCTGTTCATCAGCACTGCAGCATTTGCACATCTGAAGCCTCCCTCCATGTCCTCCCCATCCCTGGATCTGGCCCTGTCAATTCTGTACTCAGTGGTGCCTCCAGCCCTGAACCCCCTCATCTACAGCCTGAGGAACCAGGAGTTCAAGACTGCAGTGTGGAGACTGATGAGTGGATAGTTTCAGGAACATTAAACTGCTGGCCAATTTCTGCCAACACTTCTATTAAAAGACATCTTTCACACTTCTTGTTGCTTTGGTTGTGGTTTATTCTTTTTTTCCTTTGTATTAGTTTTTCATATTGTCCATAAAGAAATGTCATTTTTTTTGCCATTTCTCATTTTGTTTCTCTCCAACTTCCCTGTGGCCAGAGACTGTGTCAATGAGGAGCTGCACTCTTGGTGGCTTTAAAGGAACTAAAGGATCTCCCAGACAAGTTTTTTTTCCAGAGATTCCCTTGTGTTCCCTTCTCTGGAGCTGCAGCAGCAATGTCTGTGTGCAGAGCTGGGGGCAGATCAGTGTTGGCACAGCAGCTCTCCTCCTGCTGGCCACACCCTCCCTGATCCAGGCCAGGAGCCATTGGCCCTCTTGCCCACCTGGAAACACTGCTGCCTCATATCCAGCCTGCTGTCCATCAGTGCCCCCAGATCCCTTTCGGCCTGGCTGCTCTCCAGCCACTCTGTCCCCAGCCTGTAGCACTGCAGGGGTTGTTGTGGCCAAAGTGCAGGACCTGGCACTTGGACTGGTTAAACCTTACCTTGTTGGATTTGGGCCCTGGATCCAGCCTGTCCAGGGCCCTGTGCAGAGCCCTCCTATGCTCCCACAGAATCAACACTCACACCCATCTTGGTGTCATCTGCAAAGATGTCCTTGGTTCCATGGGGCCCCTCAGTGTCACAATGGCCTCCTTGTTACACCAGGCCCTGCACTGTCACACTGGTCTCCTTTGTTTCATGAGGCCATGCAGAGCAACAATGGTCTCCTTGGTTCCATGGGGCTTCACCGTGTCACAATGTTCTCATTGGTGCCACAGTGTCACAGTGGCCCCTTGGTTCCACGGGGCCCCGGGTGTCACAATGGCCCCATGGTCACATGATGTCCCACACTGTCACCATGGTCCCTGTGGTTCCAGAAGTCCCCTCAGCATCGCAATGGACTCCTTGTTTCCATGAGCCCACACAGTGTCACAACGTTCTTCTAGATTCCTTGAGGCCCCATCATGTCACAGTGGCCCCTTTGTTACACAGGATCCTGCAGTGTCACAGTGTCCCTTTGGTTCCATGAGGCCCCAGAGTGTCACAATGGCCCCTTGGCTCCTCTCGGCCCTGGAGTCTCCCAATGGTCTCCTTGGTTTTGCAGTGCCAAAATAGTGAAACTCCTTGGTTACACAAGGCCCTGCAGTGTCCCAATGGCCTCTGTGGTTCCACGAGGACTCACAGTGTCACAGTGCACTCCCTGGTTCCGTTTGGCCCCAGAGCACAACAATGGACCCCTGGTTTTATGGGGCTGCACGGTGTCACCATGGTCCAGTTAGTTCCACAAGGCCCTGCAGTGTCACAATGGCCCCAGAGTGTCCCATTCATCACAGAATGACAGAATCAAATAGGCTGGAAAAAACCTTTTGGATCATCAAGTCCAACCAATGTCCTAACACTGCCTTGTCACCCCGACCATGCCACTAAGTGCCACTGGAGAGGGACAGTGACTCTGCCACCTCCCCCCTGGCCAGCCCATTCCAGTTCCCCCTCACCCTTTCTGTGAAGAACTTCTTCCTATTGTCCAGCCTGAACCTTCTCTGGTGCAGCTTAAGGCTGTGTCTTCTTGTCCTGCCCTCCAGCAGATCCACACTCACACCCAGCTTGGTGCCATCTGCAATTTGTGAATGGTGGACTCGATCCCCTCCCCCAGATCATCAGTGAAGATATTAAACAGGACTGGGCCCAGCACAGATCCCTGGGGGACACCACCAGTGCCTGGACACCAGCTGGGTGCAGCAGCATCCCCACCACTCTCTGCGCCCAGCCTCCAGCCAGCTCTTTACCCTGGGAAGGGTGAACATGTGCAAGCCATGGGCTGCAGTTTTTCCAGGGAATTCTGTGGCTCATGGTTTTAAAGGCTTTGAAGTCCAGGCACACAATTTCCAAAGCCTTTCCTGCATCTACAGATAGGTCACCTGGTCATAAAAGGAGACCAGGTTGGTCAGGCTGGACCTGGCACCCCTAAATCCACGCTGGCTGGCTCTGGTCCCTCGGCCATCCTGTGGGCGTCCTGTGATGGCACTCAAGGTGATCTGTTCCATAACCTTGCCAGGTACCCAGGTCAGGCTGACAGGCCTGGAGTTCCCCAGATCCTCCTTCCAGCCCTTCTTGGGGATGGACTCACATTGGCACCTCCAGTCCTCTGGGACCTCCCTGCTGAGCCAGCACTGATGGTAAATGATGGAGAGCAGCTTGGGGAGCTCACCCACCAGCTCCCTCATCCCCCTGGGATGGATCCCATCCGATCCCATACACATCTGGGCATCTGAGAGGCTCAGCAGGTCCCCAGCTGCTTCCTCCTGGATTCCAGGGGGCTGTTCTGCTCCCTGTGCCCATCTACCAGCTCAGGAGAACACTTGTCCTGAGGACAGCCTTTCCTAATATTGAAAATTGAGACAAACAAGGTGTTAAGTAGCTCAGCCTTGTCTTTATATTTAGTTACTGTATTTCCTACTGCATCCAATAAATAGTAGAGGTTCTGTTTGTCTGTTGTTTTGCTATAATTTTATTTATAGAAACATTTCCTGTTGTTTTTCACAGAAGTGGCCAGGTTAAGCTCTAGTTGAGCTTTCACCTCCTTCCTTTTCTTTTTGCATAACTTAACAACATTCTTAAACACTTTCTGAGTTGCCTGTTCTTCTTTCCAAAAGTGATGCACCCTCTTTTTACCCCTGAGTTCCCACAAAGGCTCCATGGGCAGCCAGGACAGCCATTTTCCTCAATAGATCATATTTTGCCACACTGGCAGAGGCTCCTCCATCCCCTTAATATTACTTTCATGAAGTGTGTCCATCCTCCCTGGACCCCTTTGTTTATAAGGGCTGTTTCCCTTTAAAGAATCAGTGCCTGATTCATTACTCCCCAAATCAGCATCCTAAATAAGCCAAAGTCTGCCCTTCCTAATTCTAGAGTAGAAGTTTTGTTGCTGCCCCTTCTTCTTTCACAGAACATTGAAAACTTGATTATTTCATGGTCACTGTGCCCCAGGCAGCCTCCAAGCCCCACATCTGCCACCAGCCCTTCTCTGTTTGTGAACAGCAGGAGACAGAGCTTTCCTTGGCAGTGAGAGTGTTACCAAAAATTCAGTAAAAGAGAGAACTCCTTAGCACCAGTGTAGCATTAAGAAGCAGCATTTTTTATTCAGGGGGATGCACAGGGGACAGCTCCTCTCAAAGCTGGGCATGTTGAAAACAGGAAAGTTTCTGTTTATTTTCTGTATTTTGCACAAACATTCATTGATTGTCCTGGACTAAACATACATATGATAATCATTTCCCCAAAATCATTAACACATTTCCCCTTCCCTTTTGCATGCGTTCTTCTGTCCTGGGGGTCTCTCTGGTGGTCCCTGGTGGTCATGGACCCCAGTGTTCCAGTGGGCCTGGCTGAGCTGGCAGGACACTGAGACTGCTGAACTTCCAGTTCCCCTTCTCACACAATGGGCACTGTGTGGTTTCCATAGGTGTGGGGTTTTGGAGAACAAGCTCCAGGTGTCAGCTCAGCTGGTTGAGACAATTTATCTGGTAACATGATGTCACAGATTGGACTGTGACATCACAGAGTGGGGTATATGAGGTCATTGAGCAGCTATGACATCATAGGCCATCTCTGTGACATCAGAGATCCATCTGGGACATCACAGGGCAGACTATGACATCACAGAGCAGGCTGTGACATCACAGAGTTTGCTGTGACATCAGAGGCCAGCTGTGTGACATTAGAGAACGGGCTCTGACATCACAGAACAGACTGTGACGTCACAGAGGGGCTGTGTGACATCCCAGCAGGGCTGTGTCAGGTCATTGGGTTGGTCACTCTTCCCCAGCTCCCCCTCACAGTTTCTCCCAACAAGTCCAATGCTGTTCATGCCCAGCAGGGTCCCTGTCCCCCAGGATCCCCCCGGCCCACCTGGAGCCACAGCCTCCACTAAAGGATGTTCCACAGGATCCACCCCAGAGCCTGACATGGGGACAAGGGGCCAGGGCTGTGTGACCAGGACATCAAGGACATGGATTATCCAGGTCACTGTGGCCTGGTTTGGGTTCCCCATGGCAGGAAAGATGTCTGGCAGCTGGAGCAGGGTCTGGGAAGGGCCTCCAAGGTGGGGCTGGAGCCCTTGGGCTGTGAGCAGAGGCTGAGGGAGCTGGGCTGGTCCAGCCTGGAGCGGGGAAGGCTGAGGGGCTCCTCATCCCAGCCTGGCAGTGCCAGCCAGGAGGGGGTGGAGAACACAGAGCCAGGCTCTTCACAGGGGGCTGGGGGGAGACAAAAGCCAATGGGTGGAAGGGGAAAGAGGGGAGATCAGCCAGGGCATGAGGAGATGAAATGAGTCAGGCTGGTTTCACCATTTCCTCAACACCAAGAGCAGCCTGACCTCCCTTTTTCATCCACCTCTGACAGCTTTGCAAATTAGGAATTGTTGGAGCTGTTTTGCCTCACTCAAGGATGAGCATCCTGATACAAGAACTTAATTGTATTTATATCTATCACAGAACCAAATTTGTCTAAAATTACTTTTAGTATGGAAATCACTTGTGGATGGTGCACTCATCAGGTGCTGCTGGGACATAGCACATAGCTCAGGGAAGAGCGTGATTTTTATAAACTGTGTCCTGTTCAGCTGTGGTCTGTTGGCCATGAAGAGAAACTTTCTGTGCCTCTGAGTCTCACCAGTTCCTGACCCCCAAAGGACACAAACCTGATAAGTTGTGGTTCCCACTCCAGTGGCGGCACTTGCATCTCCCTCCATAGCCAGAGCAGAGCTCCCTTGTCCCAGAAAGTCCCTGGCAATGGAGGGATGAAGGAAACCAGACAGGCTGTGGGGATCAGGGGCAGGGCAGAGCCAGGGAAGATAATGACTTTTGCATTTGATGGAGCTGTGTCTTCCCTTGGCTTTGCTGGCTGACAAGAAATGAACATCCCTCTGTGTCTCGGGCAGCTCCTTCTCCAAGGAAAGCAGGTGGGAGTTGGAGCCAAGGAGCTGAAAGCTGCAGGTGCAGCCTGGCCTGGAGGGAGCTCAGATTTGCACAAAGCTGCTCTGAGTGCCAGGCCTTGGATGGGGGAAATGGTGGGGTGGGGGTAGGGACAGAGTCTGATTGATTGTCAGCCATGAAGGGTCTTGATTTTCATATCTATTCAAATTGCTTGAGGAGGTTCTTTGATTCAGTGTAAATTGGAGACTGCACATATCAATAAATTAACAGGAAACTAAACAAAACTAAACTTGACCTAAAAACATTTTTTCTGGCTGTCTTTTTAAATATCATGTATTCACTTTGAATACACTACTGAGATCTACGCAACTACAAAATTTTTTGTAACTTAAATCAAATTATTCCCAGAGCTTAGCTTGTTAAGGTGTTCTGAATGTTAATGAGCCCTGGGACACTGAATTCCTGCACTGAAGAGATGAAGGCTGAACAAGCCTCTGCAGCAGGAAAATTCAGCAGCAGCCTCCAAGGTGCTGAGGATGTCAGCAGCCCCCACTGAGGCCATCCCTGCCCAGAGACCGTGGGGGAATGGGCAGACAAGGAGAGCGTCCCTGGGGCTGGGGCAGCACAACTCAGAGGCACCAGCAGATCCAGCTGGGAAATGGAGTGTGGAATGTGGCTGGGAAAGCCCTGCCTGGGCTGGGCCAAGCAGGACAGACAAGCCCTGACTCCCATACCCCAAACAACTCTCCCAGTGAGACGTTTCAATGGAATTACAATTGTTTGTGTCCTCTGAGTTGGACTCCCTGGAGAAATACCAACAAGAGATTCTCAGGAGCTCAAAAGAACCAAACAGCATTTACTGGCAATTTTAGAAAATTAGAGAAGCTTGGCAAAAGGTTTAATGCCACGTTCCATCAGCAGAAAACACTTCCCAAAGCATTACCTTGGCTCATTCATCTTCACAAACTCTTTGTTCATTCATTTTTAAGTTAATCAAAATTTGCAAGAGGAGGGTATTAGAAGAAGACACAGAGAGAGAGAGAAAGACAAAAAAGAAACAGAGAAGCACACACAGAGCTACCAACTCCTGGATTCCAGCAGTGTTCAGATGGAAATTCCAACAGGAGGTAGGGTCAAGATGTGTGCTTGCCTTGTGGTCAGCCTTCAATACCCCTTGGTCTCCCTGGGCCCTTCCCCCAGGTGGGCCTTGGGCTCATTTGGTCCCTCAGGAGCTGGGCTGGGGCTGCAGAGGTGGCTGTGGAGCATTGCCTGTGCTGTGCCAGGGACTGGCAGCCACTGCTGGGCTGGGATAGAGGCTCTGGGGGAATTGGGGTTCCAGGGCAAGGCAGTGCTGGACCTTCCCTTTCATCTCCCACACATGAAATGTTTCAACAATCTCCTCCAGTCTGTCACAATAGGCAATGTTGGAGGTGAAATCCCAATTCAGGCCATGGGCACCTGGAGGAGAAGGACAGTTCTTTTCCATAGTAATGAGAGCATGGAGCCCCAGTGTTTCAGTAGCAGATGAGAAGAGGCCTTCAACATGCCAAGGTCAGCTGGACCAGTACGGAGGCCCAGGAGGCCAAAGCAGCCAGATCTGTTCCATGTTCCCTTAGTTTTATGCTGCCCTAAAATATCACAATGACACCTTGGTTCCATCAGGCCTTGCAGTGTCACAATGGTCTCCGTGGTTCCCCAGGCCCCACAATGACATGTGATGCCTCTGTTCCATGAGCCCTGAAATGTCACAATGGACCTTTGGACCCTGGGTGTTTGCAGTGTCACAATGGTCTCCTGTGGCTCCACAGTGTCACATTGGACCATGGATGACATCAGACCCTGCAATGTCACAATGGAGCCTTAATTCCATGCAGCCCTGCAGTGTCACAAAGGCCTTTTGGTTTCAGAAGCCCCCACAGTGTCACAATGCCCCTCTTGGATCTGTGGGGACCCCCAGAGTCACAATGGTCTCACTGGTTCCATGAGGCCACACAGTGTCACAATGCTTTGCTTATTCTATGGGGCCTCATAGTGTCACAATGATCTCCATGATTCCATGAGTCCCCTCAGTGTTACAATGGCTTCCTTGGTGCCAGGGTGCCCCAAGGCATTACAATGGTGCCTTTGTATCATGAGGCTGTGAAGTGTCCTAATGGTCTCTCCATGGTTCCATGAGGCCTTGCAATGTCACAATGGACCTCTGGCTCCATGGGGTCTTGCAGTGCGACAATGGTCCCTTGGTCCCATGAAACCTAAAGGTGTCACAATTGTCTCCATGGTTCCATGAGGCCCCGTGTTGCCACAATGGACCCTTGGTTCGATGGAGCCTCTCAGTGTCACAATGATCCCTACATTCCATGGAGCCACACAGCATCAGTATGGTCCCCTTGGTTCCATGAGGCCCAGCAATGTCACAGTGCTCTCCATGATTCCATGAGGCCCCACAGTGTCACATTGGTCCCTTGGTCTCACAGGGCCCGCAATGTCACAATGGTCCCTTGGTTCCATGACCCTATGCTGCTGCATTCCCCACTCTCCCCTTCTCAGGCCACCCTGCCAGCTGAGAAATGCTCCTTGGGCCCCTGGGCTCAGCTCCACTGCAGCTCATCACAAACACTGTCTGCTCCAGGCACTGCTGCTGCCCAACCAGCTCCTGGTTCCTTTAGCAGCAGCCCTGGGAACTGTTTTTGTTCCCTCAGTGGCACAACATCCCTGTTCTCACACTGCCAAAGAAAGCTGTTGGTGCCAAGTGTGGCCAGGATGAACCATTGCTGGGACTGAAGCCCCTCTCTTGGGGCCCTGCAAACAGCGCTCCAAAAGGAGCCCTTGGAGCTCTCCTGGGCCGGCGACTCCCTCTGAGTGGGGCCTCTCCCAGCCGGGAACTCTCCCATTTGCTGCACTCGGGGATCCTGAACAACGACAGAGCCTGGGCCGACCCCCCACTCCTCCAGGCTCAACCCTTTGCCCTTTGCTGGGGAGATGCCAAAGGATCCACAGGGAGCATTGCCTGCCCTCAGGGGAATTGCTCACAGGTGCCT
This sequence comes from Zonotrichia leucophrys gambelii, assembly GCF_028769735.1. Taxonomy (NCBI): domain Eukaryota; kingdom Metazoa; phylum Chordata; class Aves; order Passeriformes; family Passerellidae; genus Zonotrichia; species Zonotrichia leucophrys. Next base: position 25,271 of record NW_026992719.1, read on the forward strand.
TGCACTGACTCTTGGTGTCTGTGTGCACACAGGAGTGCCTGTGCTGGGGAAATGTGGCAGAAATGCTGCTCTCTGAAGGGTTTGAGTGCCTTGGATGGCTGAGTCAGTCAGATATCCAGATATCAGTAAGTAAGGTTAAGTCACAAGGTCTAAGCTAAATTAAATGCTGCTAAGAGCTGTTCTTTTGCTAAATTGTCACATTTTATTTAAGTTATTGGTAAAGTTAAATATTGTTAAGTGTTATTCCTCTGTTGAATTGCTAAGTCATAGGTTATAAGTAAGGTAAAATAGTGTTAAGTGCTGTTGTTTTGCTAAACTTTGATGTTTAAGGTATCGGTCACATTTAAGGTGTAATTTAAGTCCTGTTAAGTGTGAGGCCTGTTAAGCCTTTAGGCCATATTCCTTTTATCCTTACCCTCACTTGTGTCACACACACACACACACACACAGACAGTTCTCAGTTAATTTCTGGTTTGATTGCCTGGATTCTGTTTGGTTTTGTTGTTGCTTTGTTTCCCTGGTGTGCCTGAAGTGTCCAGTCAGGAGAAGAGTGGCTCTTGCCAAGGAACTTTGTGCTGCTGTCCCTTAATATTAAATCTGGTTTTTGATGCTCCCTTGCTGGGGATTTTTTCAGCGCTCTCAAGCCCTCATTGGTAGCAGGGTGAAGGAGCCCTGGCCCAGGCTCTGGCCCTGGGGGACACGGGGACGCTGCCGGGGGGTCCCTGTCCCCCTGTGCCACCCCCAGGGCCCCAGCCCCCCGTCCCCGTGTCAGGCTCTGGGGTCGATCTCGTGGAACATCCTCTGGGGGCGGGGGGACCCGGGGGCACAGGGGGGGACCCCGCTGTGCACGAGTAGGGTTGGACTGCTCTGGGGGGAACTGTGAGGGGGGCCGGGGCAGAGTGACCTCCCCAGTGACCTCACACAGCCCCTGTGATGTCACACAGCCATCTGTGATGTCACACTGCCCCTGTGATGTCACACTGACCCTGTGATGTCACAGGGCCAACTCTATGTCACCCTGTGATTTCATACAGCAATGCTGTGACATCACAGAAGACTGATGTCACAAAGTCACCCTGTGATGTCACAATCTGTTCTGTGATGTCACAGCCTCATCTATGATGTTACACAGCCACCAGGTGATGTCACAACCCACTCTCTGATGCCTCAGAGCCACCCTCTATGATGGCAGACTCTGCTCTATGGCCTCACACCCTGCTCTGTGATGTCACAGCCAGCTCTGTGATGTCACCACCAGCTCTGTGATGTCACAGAACCCTCAAGAACCCTCAAGAACTCCGTTCTATTGAAACACTGAAGTTTCTGGTACTTTGAAGAGATCCCTGTCAGGGACACGACTGATAAAGTCTCCCCAGGCCCCAGGCAGAGCAGAGAACTGGAGGCAGTGATGACAGGTGGTGAGACAGAGTAGGTGAAGTGTCTGGGAGAGGTGAAGGGTCTGTGGAGCTAAAGCTGAAGGAGAGGCCGCGTTCCAGAGACAGCGAGGAGACAGAAAAAGAAAAACAGAAAAACCACGAGGTCAATCTGCCCCGACCTAGGAATTCCTCCGATAAAGAAGAATTAGTGCTAAGTGTCATGCAAGATGAATATGTATGAACTTATTGTGAAACTGTATGCATATGCATTTGGAAGGGGGATAAAAGGAGGTCTGAAATCTTCAGGGGTACGCATGCCCTTTTGGGGAGTCTTGCGTCCGGCGCGCGTCGTAATAAAAACATACCGGGCTTTACAACTTTTACAAGTTGTGAGGTTTCTTCTTTTCTCCGCAAAACATTTTGGCGAGCCAAGGCAGGAGTTCTCTGTCCCCGCGGGGCAGGGGGGATAGACGGACCTCCATGGCGCGCCCCAGGATTTTTTCCTGGTGGGGCTCCGCTTGTCTCAACTTGCCACCTGCGAGGACAGACAACGACCCGCTGGCCTGCGGAGGAGAATACGGTATGTATGGGGCCCCAGGGGGGGGAAGGAAGGAGAGAAAGGGAGTAAACCACCCAGAGACGTCTGGGTTCATGGGTTCAGCTGATAGAGCAGCTGTATTAGAGATGGGGTTCAGCTGATAGAGCAGCTGTATTAGAAACGGGGTTCAGCTGATAGAGCAGCTGTATTAGAGGCCGGGTTCGTCGTTCTGATGGAGCAGACCGCTAGCGGCTTTGGGGGTAAGCCGGGTGAACCCGTGTATGTGTGTATTGAGGATTCATAGTTCTGATGGAGCAGAACTGGTGAGCCCGTGTGTTTTGTTTGTGTGTGTGTGTGATGTCCGGACACTGTGTTGCTGTATGGTTAATGTGTGTGGCCAGTGCACTGTGTTTGTGATCGTGCAGGTGATATGTGTATGGTGTATAAAAGAGAGTAAATCTACAGTGCCCTACAGTGCGGGGGGGTCAGTACTCCCCGTGTTTGAAGCAGCCGAGTGAGGCCAGAGGCGCTGGCTGCAGCAGGCTGCGGGGGCAGGGAGAGAAGTGCCCCGCAGAGAAGTGAGTGGAGGAATGTCAGTGATGGTATTTATCGTGTTTGAATGTAGTGATTTGTGTAGATTTGGTACATTTTAACCGTGAGTATGAGCTCAGAGAGTTCCTTTGCCTTGGATGTTTGGACTTGATCTCTAGACTGTGTGCTGTTATTTTGATTGTGTCCAGGAAAAATTGATTTGAGTAAATGCCGAATTATGGTGTGCTGTGTTGTGTTGAGAAAAGTGAGCACTTTGAGAAATATGCCCTTCCCCAGTGATTTTGTGTGGTGATTTTCTTCCGCTGCATTGTGGTAATTTGATTCTCAGATTGTATAGTGGTGTTTGTGGAGATTTTAAGATTTTGTTGCAACAAGAGTAGCATTTTACATAGGAGAGCTATAGTACGGTGATTTATGTTTAACTTCGATAAAGTGAGTTAAAAGAATTCCAAGAATTCTCCCCCTCACAGCAATTCAAGCCTTGGCTCTAGTGAATTTGAGATAAGGCGGGGGGGGGAGTGAGTGCGTGTGTCTGTGTCTGCAGGTATATCAGAGTTTTGGCTGTGACTAGCACAGCCCTTTTGCAAAGCAGCAAAACAAGTGTAAGTAGACACAATGCTTAATTAGATTGTGCAAGAAGAGAACTAGAAAAGACTGATATTTTGTAAAACAGAGTTTATATAGAAGGGATGAATGAGATGAATTAGTTAATGAGACTTATGAGATTTATGAGACTTCGGTTGGTACTGCAGTAAGTCTTTACTGGAAACAATCTGCTGAAAGGATTTAAAGTTCTCTGTAATAAACAGAATAGCCAGCCTTTGCGGGCAATTTTGGGGAGCCTTTGGTACATCAAGAGGCTAGCAGGCTGTGTGAGGTGACAGTGGCTGCGCCCTGGGCACAGGGACAGCTCTGGCTGCCCTGTCTCCCCAGGGAACACGGGAATGGCCTGTGGGCAAAAGCTGGATGTGCAGGTATTATTGCAGTGCGGTGTTTATGAGAAACACTGGTATTGCTGTTTTGCTGTTCCAATAAGTGTCAGGGTACACGCCCCGAGTGTAAATTAAAGGTTTCTGGTCAAGCGGATTCAGAACCTAAGGTCTTAGAGCTTGTGTGTGAGAATCACATCTGATACCTGCCACCTGGAGCTGTGTGTATAGGAGGAAAACTGAGAAACTACTGTGAAGGTCTGTAAAAAGGTTTGAATGGAAACGGGATAGGGCAAGGAGAAATAAATAATAAGAACTGACCAGAGCAAACAGGTTCCTAAATTAGCCCCTTTTGGGAGGGGCTCATTGGGAGGAGGTTGCCAGTAAGAGCAGCTCAGATAATAAAAAGATTTATAGTGCTTCATTGCTGTTAGTACTGTTTTATAATAGGAAGATAAATGGGATAGTTTTTGTATGCTGAAATGTCTTTTGTTTTAAGAAATCACCCAGAATGACAAAGAGACTGTGAGATCAGACTGCTCTCTGGTCTTGGCCCCTGAAAAGGAAAACAAGGCAAAGAGAAAGCAAATCAAACATGTTGTTCAGCATGCAGCATAAGATAGCAACGTATGAAATCAGGCAAGGGTTATCACGCTGAAATGCGAAGCAATCACAGTTCGCAAAATGAGTACATATGATTTGTAAAGGCTTCCTCCCAAGGTAAGGGAGGAGGGGTAAAGGTAACCTTCCCAAAAGGGAAGAATTTTTGTCAGCACAAGGGTCATGTGTTCAGTTTTAAATAAAGCTTTAGTACCTGTGGAGAATGTTTATGTTGTAGTGTGGGGAATGAACAACTGGCCAGTCTGAAAAGGCATACTTTTGCAAACCTTTAAAGTAACATGTGTACTATGTGTACCTAAAAGCTTTTGTACAATTCGCTCAATTTGCTAAACATTCTCAAATGAGAAAGGTTACTCTGGAGGCAAATAATATAAAGATGTTAGGCTTAATATTAACAGACACTGAAATTAAGAAAGACATTAGTAAGGAGATATTAGAATAAGTAAATAAGTGTTTTCAAGGGTATGGGCCTCTGCTGCACCAGGGAGAGTGAAAGATGCTCCCCCATGGGATGCTCCCCCATCAAGCTTAATGAAAGAACACAACCAGTGAGAACTGAGTAGTACCCTCAAAAGGAAGGTAAGGAAGGAATCAGTCCAATAACTGGTAGTACTGGATTAAGGGCTGTCAATAAGATAACACAGAATTTGTACCCTGTGGTAGCAAATCCATAGACCTTACTAACTTGTTTAACACCTGAGCTAACCTGGTTCACTGTTTTAGGCCTAAGAGATGCCTTCTTTTGCCTCCCTATCCATGAAGCCAGCCAGAACATTTTTGCATTCAAACACAAGCTCACACAGTCCATGTGCCTGAAGGCTTCAAAATTCTCCACTCCGATTGGAGAACAGCTTGCAAGGACCCAGAGTCCCAGGAAGCTCCACAAGAGGAAAGGAGGCTGTTGCAGTACATAGATGGTCTTCTAGTAGCCACTCGGACGAGGGAAGCAAGAGAAGCCTGGACGGTAAGCCTTTTGAATTTCCTAGGACTCCAAGGATGCAGAGTCTCAAAGAAAAAGGCACAGGTAGTGAAACAGAAGGTAATCTACCTGGAGTAAGAAGTGAGTGCTGAGCAGCAGACTTTAAGGCAGGGAAGCCCTATGCCAAACCCTGAACGCCAGACAACGAAAGAACTCCAAACCTTCTTAGGCATGGCAGAGTAGTGCCAGCTGTGGGTTCATGATTGTGGACTGTTCTCCAGACCCCTCTATGCTCTTATTGCCAATGGGAACTGAGATCTCCAGTGGACAAGAGACACCACACGGGCCTTTCGCCAGCTAGAGAGTCCCCTCATGTCGGCTCCAGCTTTGAAACTTCCAGATGTAAGTAAAGCATTCTTTCTATATTTCCATGCAAGGAATTGCTCTGGGAATATTGGCTCAGGACTTGGGTCCATACCGGAGGGCAGTTGCTTACCTCTCTAAGCAACTAGATGCAACAGCCAAAGGATAGCCAGGTTGCCTCAGAGCTGTAGCAGCAGTTGTGCTGAACATTCAAGAGGCACACAAGTTTATCCTGAGACAAAAATGACTGTGCTAGTGTCCCACACAGTGTCTGCAGTACTGGAAGTAAAGGGTGGCCACTGGCTTTTCACCAGAGAGGTTTCTGAAATACCAGGCCATCATGGTAGAGCAAGATGATGGAGAGATAGTGGTGACTAATATTGTCAACCCAGCTTCTTTTCTCAGTGGAATCAAGGAGAAGCAGTACACCATGATTGCCTAGAGACCACTGAAGCTACCTACTCCAGCCGCCCAGACTTAAAGGACACTCCTCCGGACGATGCAGAGACCTGGTTCACTGACAAGAAAGCGACATTGCAAAGTTCACAGTGACTACCTGCAGAGAGGTAATAGAGTGTGGACCCTTACCAACAGGTACCTCTGCACAGGATGCTGAGATAAATGCATGGACCCATGCCTTAGAAACAGCAAAAGGCATTCGGAGTTGTGCATGCACATGGAGCCATCTAGAAGAAGAGGGGACTGCTGACCTCACAGGGATAGAAGAGACAATCCAGCTGCTGGAAGCAGTTCGGCTACCTGAAAAAGCATATTAAGGCACACCAGAGAGTGAGCTTAAAATTGGAGGAAAGAAATGAGCTGGCGGATGGAGAGGCAAAGAAAGCAGCAAAGGGTGAGGTACAGATTTTCTTCGAAGGTAAGCCATAATACAATAATACTAATCAAAAGAGACGTACAACTGCAAGGGGTGGGCTACCATTGAAAGAGAGCTAGTAATCCCTTCCCATTTTCGTAGTTACTAGTGAAGGAAGGGCACTAGAAAACACACTAGGGCCTAATTACTTAAAGCCTTTTATAGAGTGTAGCTCCTTTCTCGAAATGACCGAGGCTGCGAGTGATACAGAGTGCACTGGAATGAAGTGTTGACCTTGAAGTAGTAATTCCCACAAGCTTTCTAGAACACACATCTGATTGAAAGGACTGTTGTATCATTGTCAGGAATCTATATGCCACTATCACTCAGGTGAGCTGATAATGTGATCCTTGCCTCCAGACTAACCTCAAAATACCCCCGGGCCAAAACTTGGTCAGACTGGGAGAGGCCATGGGCCTGTATAGCAGTGGCAAATCAACTTTTCAGAACTCCCAAGGAAAGGGGGGTATCAGTATTTACTGGTATTAATGGATACATTTTCAGGGTGGCCAGAAACATTCCCCACCAGAACTGTCAAAGCTCAAGAGGTGACCAGATCATTTTTACAAGAGATAATACCACGCTTCAGAGTTCCAGCCACAATATCCTCAGATAAAGAATCACCTTTCATTTCCAAAATAGTGCAACAGATTAGTAGCCATCTGGGCATAGATTAAGGACTTCACACCCCATACTGCCCCCAATCAAGCGGCCAGGGGGAGAGAATGAATCATTTGATTAAGCAGCAAATCGTAAGACTGGGGCAAGAAGCTCTTCCACTAGCACTATTGCAAATTCAAACTAAACCTTTTGAGCTAAAGGAATGCTGAATCCTTTTGGAATGCCTTATAGAAGACAATAGAATACAAGGGGAATGTCCAGAATGTCCACTTACATGGTGGCATTAAGCAAACAGCTCAGAGTAATTGAGAAACTTGTGGCTGGAACTCGGAGCAGGGAGTTGGATAGCCTGGGGTTGATGTATATGTTAAGTCTCTTACAGAGAAGACTTCGGAACCACAGTGGGAGAGACCACTGCAAGTACCTCTCACCACCTTCACTGCAATCAAAATCAAGGAGCAGAATGCTGGATCCATCACTCTCGAGTGAAGAAGGCCCAGAAGCCCCTTCAGGAGTGACACCAGGAGACAATGAACTGAGACTAAAACTTATTCGGGCAAAATGAGTATATTGCGGTCGGGAGTAGCTCATACTTTAGTGTACAGAATTGTTTTGTATGGAATTATAACTGAAGTTTTAGAACTAGAGAGTACCTCTACCCAAAGCAATGCTGAATGGCCTTGGTCCCTGGCATTTAATCAGTATACTGGATCCATAGGAAAACCTTTTGAGATAAAGAAGGTTTATATTAAACATATCTACTGTAGTAATCCACGAGAATCAAGTATGTGAGCAGTAAAAATAGCAAGAACAGGAGCTGTAAACACTTCAAGGAATCTGAAGAGAAGAAATCAAAGTAAAGTGCTTAGTCATCAATAGGATGGCTTATGAGAGACCAGATGTAATTAGTGTCTGAACCTCCCCTGGTGTATATGAGCACCAGGAAGTCTGTGATGACCTAAGTGAATCAGACTGTTGGTGTAATTTCACCCTGACACAGCCTGTAGAAGTGACCTGCCTTTGAGCTCAAGTTACTGTCAGATTTTCATTTGAATTCAAAGTGGACACTGCACTTTTTACCACAGCGGGGCCTTATAAGGTGATTTTCCTTATTTATAGCTATCCCTTTTCCTACTGAGATTTGGATCAGTGATTGTCCCAGTCTGAGGTGGTTGGATTCTGCTTAAAAGAGGTAGAGAGAGAGAGACCCCCTCAGAGCTCAGCAGCAGGCTGTAGGATTTTGAGCATCACTTTTGTGCTGAGTGTTTCAAATAGCAGAAACCTGATCCCAGTTTCTTCTGAGGCACTGCAATGAATTTAGGCTTTTCTCTCAAGATTTCCCCTCCATTATCTTCTGCCCTGAACACAGTCCACAGCTTGATCTTAGCTAAGGGCAAGGTGGGTGACCAGGAGAGGCATTCCTGCTTGCCACACATCTGGGAAATCAGGTGCTTTGGAGGGAGAGAGAGAAGTTAAGATTCCCTGAAGTCTCTACATTTCAGAACAAACATCTGTCTCAAGTATGACCTAAACCTCTGTCAGATACACTTGTGAAGTGTGTCTGAATTTGTAGTAGGAGCCCAGCACATCCCTCTGGCAGGGAGGGATGATCATGGACAGAAAGCAGTTCCTGTTCCCCATAACAAACATCTAACTGGCATATTAGGGACAAGATTAGGAGTTTTAAATAGAATTGATTCAGAAATACTGATGAATAAACTGGCTGCTGCAGCAGGTAGCCTAACAAAATTGAAGCAGCCTTTATAGTAATCTCTACTGGCATTAGGAACTAGCCAGTGACAGATTTCAAAAGTACTGCCAAAGTAAAGAAGTATGAACAGGCCGGGGACCAAGACCACAAATTGATAGTAGAAGCACTTAGTATAGTTCAAGATAATGTGTCTTTAGCTTTCAGTTGTATACAAGCACAGTTATGGATACAAGCAACAGCAGCTCTGATCATATAGGAAAGGGGTGAAGGTAATTTTCCAGCTGAAATTCAGAAAATTGAATGGGATAATGCAATTGATTTTGAAAGGAAGTTTTAATCCTGGTGGATTATGGTGAATTTCACCTATGATCCTATTTCTAATGTGGCCACTGCCTTTGTGCTTACCATATGTAATGCCACTGTTTATGTTATCCATCCCATCATTGCCCTAAGATTAAACCATGAAGAAACAACACTCTATCCTTCAGAACATAGAGTGTGGGCACAAAAAGATGAATGAAAAGTGGCAGGTAGTAAACTTAGAATCCTGCATTACTAGAGAACAAATGGGATTCATTTGTGAAAGCAATACTGCTAATGCCCAGGATGTTTTTTGGACACTGAACAGAGTATTTGTCACTTTGAAATTCATCCAGTCACTGACCAGAAAACTGTGCTCGTATATACTGGAAAAGGGTGTATGTTTGAGAACTGCTTGTGCTGCTGTACAAATAATAGCAATGATGTTATTCTGTCTAGTAGAAAACCATTCTAATCTCTGTATTTGTATTTGTAATTTTGTTAAGATTATTGGGTGTGATTTTTCGTTTTTGGGTACCAGTAACATCCCACCAGCTGATTACAGCCAATTAACAATGTATCACAGACTACCACCTACCCCTATCGGGGCGAACCTTACATTGGTAAAACAATTAATTAAGCACCAAGACCTATTAGAAGTCTTGAAAGAAATCCGAGAAAGTGGAAAGAAAACCTTAATTACTGTCCAACATGGTACAAAGAATAAAATACGGATAATCACTGGTGAGATGTGATCTTTGGGTGATCACCAACTGCAAATGGAATCTTTGCTAAGTTGTGCCACCCTATTCTAGTTTTACTAATATTAGTTGGGATAAGCTTAGGATTGTCTATTATATTGTTAATTTGGAACTGTAGGATGCTACAACGAATAGCTGTACTAACCTCTTTGTCGAATGTACATGGTAAAGCGCTAAAAGACACTTATTGTCGTGGAAAATTTTCTTAAGTAAAAGAATTTACTTATTTCCTAGGAAAGGGGGGAATGAGACAGAGTAGGTGAAGTGTTGGGAGAGGTGAAGGGTCTGTGGAGCTAAAGCTGAAGGAGAGGCCGCGTTTCCAGAGACAGGGAGGAGACAGAAAAAGAAAAACAGAAAAACCACGAGGTCAATCTGCCCCCGACCTAGGAATTCCTCCGATAAAGAAAATTAGTGCTAAGTGTTTATGCAAGATGAATATGTATGAACTTATTGTGAAACTGTATGCATATGCATTTTGGAAGGGGGATAAAAGGAGGTCTGAAATCTTCAGGGGTACGCATGCCCTTTTGGGGAGTCTTGCGTCCGCGCGGCGTCGTAATAAAAACATACCGGGCTTTACAACTTTTACAAGTTGTGAGGTTTCTTCTTTTCTCCGCAAAACAGTGGGACAAAGAGAAGCCAAGTCTCGGTGCCCTGGGGCACAGCAGCAGGGTCTGTGCCACCAAGGGCTGGGAGGAGACACCTTGTCCTGAGGCCCTGGGGCCTCCTGGCACAGCCCCAGCCAGGCTGGGCACTGTCAGCCCCTTGTCCTGCCCTCAGCATCCTCCCTTAGCCAATCCAGTGGCCTCAAGGATCTGCTGGAAGGAGTCCCTGGGGAGTCCTGGTCAGGAATGGCCCTGGGAGCTCCTTCACGCCCCCTGCAGGGACTGCAGGTTTGTCAAAGGACTTGGGGTTTGCCTTTAGCCTTGGAGTCTCTGAGAGCTTTGTGCAGACATGGCCTCCAATTATGTGTTGTAATTAGTCCCTTGAGAGGCTTTGTCAGTAACAACACTCAGTGGGGCTCATTAATGCTTCAAGGTACTTCAGTTATTTTAAGGAACTTGGTGTTTCCTTTTGATACAGACTCTGTGAGAGGTTTGTGCAATCATGGCCCCAATTATCTGTGTTAATTAGTCCCTGGAGAGCTTTGTAGTGACACTCAGTGGGGCTCATTAATGCTTTGAGACGCTCAATGTGTTGAAGGTACTTTGGATTTTCCTTCCACACTGAGTGTCTGAGAGGTTTTTGTGCCATCCTGGCCACCAATTCT